>NC_143583.1:48194700-48427200 GCF_048544385.1 Mastigoproctus giganteus
TGTCGGATAAAATCTGACTGAGTGTACGGCTCAGTCAGATGATTAAAAGCGGTAAAACGGATATTGCTAAAATCTGGACAGTCAACTAAAATGTGTCTGGTGGATAAAATTGTGCCACAGGACTCACACATAGGAGGGTCATCAGCCCTCAGCAAAAACGAATGAGTCAGATGACTATGTCCTATGCGGGTCCGGTCAAGAACAACTTCCTCCTTACGATTCCTGCGCAGACTAGACTGCCACGGTTCAATTACAAGCTTTATACGATATAATTTATTCGCAGTCTGTCTGTTCCACGAATCCTGCCTCGCCCTTGGGCGTCGCATTGCACGCCGATAGCCAACTTCACGGTCACTTGGTGAACTAAGGTCTGCGCTGGTGGAAGAATATGATTTGTTGTAACAGAACATTATAGACGCCCTTATATAGAGCAGGGTTCATCACTGCCAGGCCTGTTTAGCCGTTGGAGAGGATCGTATGCTGTATTGATATCATGTGCCCATATTTTCGAGCATCTTGTATCGACTTCTGATACTGTATTCTGGTAATTCTTATCCAAACCCTATAAATGTCCCTTATACCTATCCGAACTTTCTCGTTATCTCATAATTTCACCCTTAATCTATGATACACCAGCATACCAAATTTTTCCCTTCTTCATCGCAAGATGCACAAGTTGCCGCGTTTTCTATGTGTTTTGTTAATTTATCCCCGGGGGCTCACATCTGGTGAGTATGGGCTTGGCACACCCAGGGTCCCGAGCTGGATATCATCATTCTTCTTTTTCTTGGTGATTCCCTTCTACTTTCTCTCTCTCTCTCTCTCTCTCTCTCTCTCTCTCTCTCTCTCTCTCTCTCTCTCTCTCAGGGTAACTTCGGAACTTTTTTTTTCCTGGTGCAGCATAAGCCTCAGGCTTCCTTGCACCATATGGTTATTAATAATAATAATTATTATTTGTTAATTTTGTCGAGTAGTGTATATGAATAGCGCAGGGAAAGCCTGCATTTATTCAGTCCTCAGCTATGGACAGTGAAAAAGTGCAAATGATGTCTGGGTGTCTTTTTATGTCTCCAGAAGACCGATTACCATTTTGCGATTGATCGTCTGCCTTACCAATGAGAGAAGTGCATCGACCTTAGCGGTGATTCCATTGAAGATAGCGTTGGTTTTGATTTTTTTTATCTGTAGCATGTAATAATCATTCTAAAGCTTTAGGAACTTTAAAAATTACCTTCAGAAATACATTGAATAAATAAAATAATAAATAAATCTGTCTGTGTTTAATTTGTGCGATTTAAAAAGACATTAACAACTTAGGCTGAAACGTGGATAACGGTTTTTTTCTTCAAGTGGACATAAGATCAAGCTTAATAGATCCTTGGGTGGTAGAGAGGAAGTAAAACATTTCCCATGAACAGCCCAAAAATACAAACAGATTTTTAGCGTTGCAATGTGCTAAAAATCTCTCTGTATTTAATTTCTGCGTTAATGTCCCTCGAAATCCTATATAATAACTAATATAATTTTAAGAAGCGCTTCATCTGGCTTATTCAGTGATGAGGGTAGTGTAGTAGATGGCTGTAGGCCTGTAGTTCAGATCTGGGGGATGGTTGGAGCAGGGAAAGCGATTAAATTCACCTACAGCTTTCTTGAACTACCCATGAACAAATCTAACACGGATAGTCGTATCTTCCCAATATATATCGGTGGACCGAAGCTATGGCATCAGAGTAACTGTACATTCTGCACAGTAGAAGCGACACCGATTGATCCATCGCCTCTACAAAAGGGCGTAAACAGGGATTCATCAGTCCCACAATAGCTGTTTCTACTTCTTCACAGTAATATCTTGGTTATTATGCTCTTGGAATATAAATGCTCCAAAGGTAACATGTGATAAGTGCAAAACGAAATATGTTTCGTGGTGCTTGATATTTTAGACTGGCAGCGTATATATAGACTAGTCCATACGAATCCTCTATTGGAACAAATAATAAATTAATCTCTGTTTGGACTAATAACATATAAATCCTCATTTTAATCGGGTCACCTTTATTACCTTATTAATATCTATAGCAGAATCCGCCAATGAATTGTCGCAGTGATGTGGCCCTTAGTTCTACCCATAGTCCTCATAAAACTGAAGATTTTTTTTTGTCAAGTTGGCGACTGATAAGATAGTGGTTCATTTCTTTCCCTTGAAGGACAAGAAATAATTGCTTTAACGATCAATATACAATCTCACTCCTTCTTGGAATTTTATTGAGCCAAACCCCTATAAAGGAAATGGGATTGATTAAAGTTATGGCCATAAAAAGTCAGTCCTTCTAGTAACCCGAAGGACAGAAAAAGGACACTGCGAGAATGTTTAAGGAACTATAATAAAGTATCTATCTACACCGACAGATGCATTATTTGGATCAGTTTGTTTGGGGTAAAGTCAGAGTAATTAGGGTCAAGGGGCGTCGACGCATCTTTTCTAAACTGTGTATTGAGTTGAAGACATCACCCACAAGCAGTATATTAAGTCAGTAAATAGATTAACCAGAATCTAATCGATTGTAAATAGCTTGGGCTGGATTCATGCACCAGTAGATAAGAAGGTAATAAAATAGCAAAAAAAAAAAAAAACCACAAAAAATTCACAGGTGACAAAACTGGAACTGGCTAAAGATATTGACTAATGATCCGGCTGTTGCTAAGCAACATGTGTTTCGAATAAACGAAAACGGATAGTTATAGCTAGCTTATAATCTATGACCAATAGCCATAAAATATGATCCACTTCTTCCTGGAAAGTTACTTCTTTAAAAATAGATCCATGATCGAATAAATACTCTCAATACTAGATGGCAGTGAAACGTCACTATAATTCGAATGTATACGTTTATTAAGGATGCAAATCTTGCTTATTAAAATTAATTTTAGTAATCTAAAATTTTTCATAGAAAATATTAAAAATTAATTTGGCACTCCAAAATGTTTGGTAGATGGTTCAGCATTCTTCTCGAAATCTGTTAAAAATATTCCTCAAAATCATCAAGAATGTGTTTTACAGAATTCATAATTGATTGTAAATAAGAACCATTGGTTCTTATAAGGCTGAATAAGAACCATTGAAAATATCCTGGCACTAAAACTGGGATGAAAAATTTACCTGGCTTGCAAGTGAAAAATAATGAAAGCAGGATGCAACACCAACTGCTGAACTAAGCCATCACAAAAGTGCTTCCAAGCATCGTAAGGAATTAAAAGACATAATCGAAAATTCAGCAGTAGCTGAATTTTCTATTACACCTTGAAGTTACACCACTGTAAGTTACAGTTCCACTGCTGCCTGCCAACAACAAAACAGTCACTCTTTATGCCACGCTATGCATCTTAGATCTTTGCATAATTTTATTAATATAATTGCATGCATAATTGTATCCTTCAGAGATACTTCTTGCTTTTTTCCATCGTGATATCCGGTTCTAATTCATAAACTAAAATTATACCCAAAGACTAAAACCTTATCTTCTCTAAAATACCAGCTAGCCCTTACAACGATCGAATTCTAAAAGTAAATGAAGAGTGATATCCATTTATCAAACTCTAGATTCTGTCCATATTTAAATAGTGTTCATCTTTATCCCTTTACCTAGTTTAACATCATTAATTCTTCCGGTATCAGGCTAACTTGGATATTAAGGCTACCACGGAAATATTGTTGGATCAATATTACACTAAATGAGCACGTGAGAGTGTGTGAAGAACCCAAAATAGCGGCCCAGCATTGAATTAACAAGTTGTAACGAAGTCCCATCTCAATCTGATAAACTACGCCTATGTATAACCAGAGTTTGCGCCTATGAATAGGCTTTCGATCACACGCATGCGCGTGATCCATAAGCCTGTAGAGTTTTGTTGTTTTTTTTTTTTTTCACTCGGAATCTGATTAAAAAACACGTAGTGCCACCTATTTTACGCTATTGGATACAGATAGAGTGAATACTTGTTAGGCTTAATAAATATTAAATAATTTGGATTATTAAACCTTGCCAAAGCAATTCGCTATTTTATATATAAAAATAATAAAAATTTATACAGTAATATTCATTATTTTCTATGATTTTCCAGTGAAGAGTGTTTCTTTTTATTGTGTTTTTTTTTCCTTGAACGCGATAAGAACTAAACTCTTATTTTGACGATCAAAATACACTTCTATGGTCATTGGGTCATTTGCGCATCAAAATATTTGGAAGACTTCATCCTGGGTGTTGTTCAAGCGAGGACCACTGACGCTTGCTCTGGGCAATTCCATATCGATCCTTACAGCCACTCCCTGGTGCAACTACTTCTCACACAGGTGCCGTTTCTAAGGCAGTATTAGCGCAAGTTCTAGCAAAGTACCGGAGCAGCCAATCAGAGTAAGGTAGGTGGTATTTAACTATCGAAGAATTCACTTCAAATTCTACACATTGAAGTAAAGCCATCCATAAAAGAATGCTTTTATTTGTTTATTATTTTTTTTCTTTTTAGTGAATCTGTATATGTCGTCCATCCGCTATAGGATACATTCCTGGAGAGAACACTTGATTATAAGTTGTGTGGTATACCGTTAGCGAGCAGATTTTAAGCATCAGGGAGCGGTAATCGATAACAGACTACACAAATCCCACTCCATCAAGATAAAAACAATGTTTTTTCTTTCCATTCTTACTTACGACTGAGAGGGGGAAAAAAGGAGGGAAAGATCGCTTTGATTCCTTCAAAAGCAATCAGTGTAGCTCACTTGCGACTGTACCTAGAGACTCGAATCCCAAATAAAGATTTAATAAATGATTTTATCGAACGAATGTGTCCATTTTTGTTAAGTCTCATAGATCCGATAGCGATAAACCATGTGAGTAGTATTAACAAACACAATCAAAATAACTATTCTCCACACGGTCTTTGAGATAGACTAGCCTAGCGAACGCAGCCTAGCGAACAAGGTTTTGGAAAAACCTCACCTTTTCAATTCTTTATAGAAACGCCATTATTTGCAAGACTATTTTTTCCAGTCCTTCGTTGAAAATTAATTTCAGAATATTCGAAAAAGTAATGAAAGAATATCGCTGAATGTACTATACTTAGCAAAACAAGCTGCTATGGGCACCAATATGGCGTCTCGGTAAAAGATTATAGAGATACTTTTAATCATTTCAAGAATATTTTTTACATTTGCGATGATGATTATTATGTCAGGTTTACAGCAAATACAATATAATAATTGGAATACTCATTGAATAAATCCCTAGCAATTAAAGTTGCTAAAAGAAACATCAAACAAATTATGCTGGAAAGCAACTCATGACAAGTTACCTCAGTTATGCACTACAGATAAATGGTATCGCACCTAAGGGGTGACTAATCAGATTGGCTACTGTGATGCAGTAGCAAAGTAACTGGATGTGAAAAATAGTTTTGACACCAAATTCTTAGATTTTTAACGAGAAATCCGTTAATTAGTGTAAGACAGAGAGTGGTTATTAATGGACAGTCCTCTTCTTGCACTAATTATATTAACGGATTTCCCCAGAGTTCAGTGCTGAGCCCATTGTTATTTTCTATATTTATTTATGATATTGATGAAGGTATATCAGGCTTAATGTCTAAGCTTGCAGATGATGGAAGATTGGCAGGGTGGTTAATGACAGCAATCAGTATGCCAATCAAAATCAAAAAGATTACGCAATGGGCTAAGAAATGGCAGTTGAAGTTTATTTAACATTGACAAATGCAAGGTACTGCATATGGATAGAAGTAATAACGGATTAACGTACCAACTGTGTGGCACCATATCCGAAGTAATCCCGGATTAACGTACCAACTGTGTGGTACCACATCCAAAGTAATTGTGCATTCAAACACGAATTTCTATGAGCAATGCAGACGGGCTTCTCAACTCATCGGATTTTTGTAAACGATATACGGGAATTTTTCCAGCAGGGATAAGGAGATGATTATCATGTTTTATGAGACAATGGTTTAGGCCGCATTTTGAGTGCTAAAAACAGGTGTGGAAGCCTCATTTTAGGAAGGTTGTGGATCTGTTGGAACGAATGCAGAGAAGAGCAACACGATTAGTCAGGGAACAAACGGTACTCTTATCAAGGAAGACGTCAGCCGTTTGCTCAAACAAAACACATAAATTGGGTATAAATTTAAACTGAGGGTCGTAGGATATATGTGTGGAAATTTTCTTTCAGTCAACCGGTAATTGATTGATGAAACGGGCTTTTGTCTGGTATTGTTTCAATGCGTAATATGAATAAATTTAAAAAAAGATTGGACTAATTTTTTGTTATACGGCATCAGCCAGATACAAGTGGCAAATGATACAAGAAATATTGCTTCTGGTCATGTTATATCGAGAAGATATAACATGACAGAGGTATTTGTTGCATTTTAGCAATGTGTACAAAGGATGCTTTTATAACACACTCTCATTAATGATCATGATCATGTTGACTTTCTGCACTTCCACTCCATCCACCACCATGCATCAGAAATATGCATAGATGACAAGAGCCTTTGAATTCCTAATTAACGAATTTTAGCCGATTAATGGATCAATTATTACTTCCATGTATCTGTCACAAAGGATTAACGGAGGGATGCCTTCATTCCTTGGTTAATCCTTTCAGTAAATGTCTCTTTGTAACCGGGTGGTTTACCGTCCGCTGCTTATTAATTCTTAATTTTTTTGTTCTTCTTCGCTTTAACCTGGTATAATGGTATGCATTATATTTTTGTGTTTCTTTCTATCTCAATTATTATATTAGATCGTTTAACATTTTTTCTATTGCATTAATTCTGATAAAAATATTTTTCTTTTCAACCCTGTCTTTTTAATGAATGATTATTAATAAATGGAATGCAAAGAGAGAGAAAAACAATTATTTTATTGTGTAGTAAAAGAAAAATGAATAAATAAACAAATAAAACCGCGAAGAGAGAGGGGAAAAAAAAAAAGAAAGTTGAAGTGTGAATGAAAAAGAGAACGAAGAGAGTATCAGAAATAAGTCACATGACATTAACGAAGGACTGGGTATTAAAAGGCACGGGAGATGCTCCATTCGCCCGTTGGGCGTCTGTTCACAGCTCGAACAGCGGCTCATAACAGAGTAACCCCTGGTAAAGACGCCTTTATAACGTGATTTGAATTAGGAGACGATGAACGGAGAACTCAACGGTGGTGACAATTAGACATGACGGAGAGGATTTATCTTCATTTACAGACCGTTTATCGTACGTCAGCTGAGATGCTCACGCGTGTTAAGAAAGTAGTCTTAGCCGTCATGGCTCATCCACCGATGCCTCATTTAAATAAAGGGCTCTGAAGAATTCGGTTACGTCCACGGTTCGCTGATACGGTTGAATGATGGGAGTGCCGCTTAATCGCTAGCGAGATTTGTGTCAGAAATTGCGTCTAAATATGCGCATTATCTGTAGGTCAAAAGGACTACTTACGACAATTTCGGAATTATCAGTGACAGTATTTGAAACAGTTTATGTACTCGATAACACCAAAATAATTCGTACGCATCTCCAGAAGCCATCTCCGCGCATGTGTTTTGACTCAGACGTACTAACAGAAATCTCGTGGATGAACCTATGCAGCTGCAGTAAGTTAGTAGGGGGTGGTGGATTGGAATTTACAAACTTTCAACTTGAGATGATGTAACCTCTCAATGTGTGCAACTGCGACTCCTATGGATTACTCAAAATCCATTTTGGAGGATGTAATTCAAAAAGACTGGGTCTCCCCCCCCCCCAACATATAAAAAAAGTCTGGAACTTCATGAGACGAACTGTAAAGAGAGTAGTTGTGTTTCGTGCATATCGATTGGAGAAAACACCACGGAGCAGACCCGAAAGGCCAACGGACATCCACTAGTATATCAACCAAATGTAGGAAGCTGTTTAACTTTGAGTTTATTAGTAGTGCAGCCGCACATAATCCCAATATTACCAAAACTTAATACAGTTTGTAGTGATGTCATTCCGTGTCCATGGACTCTAGGTGTCCATTCCGTGTCCATGGAACATAGGCAGATGGAGTGATAGCATGGAGTGACGAATCTCGTTATAGAGTTCAAATGGACGTCTCTGAGTGTGAAGATTCCAACACTTCTTGTTGAAGTGCATCGTCTTAATAATAAAGCTTAGTTGAGTCGGCCTGATGATATGGGCTGTTCCAGATCGTTGGAACGTAATCTGTTGGTAATAGTAACTAAAATCATGAACTTCATAACCTACTGGACGTTTTGGACTACCTACGCTGTGTAGTGCTAGGGAAACGAATCCTGTCAATATCAGCACTACCAAACTGACAAGATGCTTTAGGTCACACAATAAGGGTTAAACAGGGCTGGTTTGTGGACAATGATAGCCAAAAGAGAAATGGCTTACCCCGAGACCGGCGTTCACACCCCTCCCCTACTGAGCAGCTGTGGGACGAATTGAGAAGCTTGATTAGATTTTCAAAAAACCACCCATCGGAAGTTGGTAGTAAGTATACTTTGGAGTGCTGAACACAGTATACAGGACCCTGTATACTATGTTCAGAAAAAATCCGTTTTATTCAATAAGCCTTTCAATTTATGGTTCATTTTGCAACCTATACATTTTGGTCATATAGTGTGTGTTGCTATTAGCATTAGCCATTTGGATCACGGAAGCCCAGCTGCTATAACAGCGAAAAAATGATAATGAAATAAAATAACATAAACTATTTGTAGGCGCATTATAGTCATAGTAGCTTATGCGCCATCAAACCCCCATAAAAGTAAAAGTAAATTGGAGCCATTATCAACCCACTGCAGGATGGAAGCCTCCTCAACAATTCATGCTGAGGGAAATGGACCATAATCTGCCACGCTGGTCCAGTGCGGGTTGGCAGATCGACCGTATTTAGCAGTCAGGGGCTTGAACCCCGGTCTACTCAAAGAGCGTGTGCCACTGCACTCCCGCTCCTGACCACTCGGCCCCATAAAAACAACAACAACAACAAACTATTTGCGTTTCCTTCCTCTACTATGCTGCTCCAAATTACCAGACAAGACTGGGGATTGAACACTAAAACCCTACATCTATTTTATAATGCTGCCATAGTCCCAATTACAACATATGCTGCCAGCCTTTGGTTTAGACGTATTGCACTTAAAACTGTACAAACTAAGTTATCCACTATTCAACGTTGTTTTCTCCTTAGCCTACTTCACGTTTGCTGAACAGTATCAAATCCAGTTCTACAGACTCTTGCAGGCACTATACCACTTGACCTGCATGTTATGCTTAGAGGGCTTTGCTTTTACATCCGCAAAAGGCATTTCTACGGAATTTCAGGGAATCATTGTTAACCGTCAGGCTGATCCCAAAACTGAGCGAACCAGATGCTGGAATTTGTTAGTGAACACCTGGCAGAATATATGGAATTCTACCGAAAAAGCAGCTATTACGAAAAACTTCGTTCCCGACGTAACTGCACTACTTTCATCATCCACCAGAAAATGGTTTTCACTGTTTCACTGATTTTCACTGTTTACCTCCGACATGCTAACTGGGCATGGTTCGCTTAACGCAAAACTCTACCAATTCAGACTTTCTAATACAGTCTCTTGTCGATGTGGACTACCGGAAGACTCTCCTCACGTACTTTTTGAATGCTCCATTTACGAGGATCTGAGATCGGCTCTTAAGGCAACAGTACCAAACTTGTGTCCCGGAGGTGAGAAGGTACTAATTTCTGTCAACTATTTCCAGGCCCTTCAAACCTTCTGCAATGCTGCTTTTAATCGCAGGAAGGCTTTCAACCTCAATGTTAATTCAAGAAATCAGACTGAAAACACATAATAAATCACAATACAACTGTGCGCTGCCTCGTCGTCCTGATGACGTCATATACAAAATTGTTGTGGCTTTCAAGAACACGCAAAGACTTTAAGAGATGCTGCACTTTTCTGACTCATCCTTTATCAAGACTCTGCAACTAAATCCTTCCTCTACTCAGTGATACCGTCATCGACCAGAGACTTCTGACACTACTCCAGATTAACAGAATTCAGAATTATATCTAGACCTTGTTCCTGCTGATCATTTTTGAATGACAATACTACTTCTGTTTGCCAGTACACCTTTTTCTCTTTGTGGACCACTTTGGGCAGCACTGCATAAAGACGTTAGCAAGAAATGGATAAAGATTTTATTTATTTTTATTTTGTTTTATTTTTATTTTTATTTATTTTATTTTTTTATATATTTTATTTATTTTTTATTTTATTTTTTGTTTTTTTATATATATATATATTTTTTATTTTTATTTTTCTTTCTTTTTTTTATTATTTTTTTTATTAGATCGTAGGTATAGCTTAGCTTAATTTTTCAGCACTCACCTCATAGTAATCCGCTTAGTTGGTGGAAAGTTTTACCACATACATAGTGGTTATGATATTCAAAAAACTTAGCAATTATAAATTTAAATGAATTATAAATTTAATTCATTAAAAATTTTAAAATTTTAAAGCCCATAACTAAGTTAGTTATGGGCTTTAAAATTTGTTCTAAGGAAAGTAGATATATTAAGATATATTAGATATATTAAGCTTTTATCTCTCTTCATTTAATTTATTTTAATTAGACAACCATAGAATGGAAGGTGCACTTTCCTTTCTTAGAAAAATTTTTAAAGCCCATAACTTAGTTTTTAAATTTATAATCCTTGTAATTTATTAGAATCTCATAACCACTATGTATGTGATAAAACTTTCCACCAACTAAGCGGATTACTATGAGGCGAGTGCTGAAAAATTAAGCTAAGCTATACCTACAATCTAGTCATTACATCACAGCACATATAAGGACTCCTTAAAATATCAAGAGTTTTATTTTTTATTTATTTTTTCACTTTATGCTCTTCTCATCCTTATTTCTTCGTCTTCTGCTGTCCTGTCTCCTGGGAATGACTGTGTGTGTGTGTGTGTGTGTGTGTGTGTGTGTGTGCTGTTGCCGGCTGGCACGGGGTTCTTTTGAATGGTTCAAAACTCTCTTTGGACATTCAGTGCGTACTGTTGAGGTTGGCCATGGTTCATGCGCAGTTGTGGCCCACCTCCCCGTGGTGTAGACGGATACTGGGCAGGCTTTCCAGGTGATCGCCTGCCTGGTGACAAAACGGCCAGAAACAACTAAACAACACAACAACACACACACACACACACTGCACGAACATAACGTTACACACATTTCTGGCCTGTTACAGTGCTCTGTAACCGTCACAGTGAACAAAGATGGAGTTGAACTTTCATTCAGGTGCCGTCCTACATAAGATACTATACATGTCTACATGTCTACTTATCCAACTGCCCTTATCCAACTTCCTCTAGTTATCCAACTTATCCAAAAGCTAGAAACAACACAACGATACATCCTGCCCACTATATCCAGAGCTTGCAATACAATCAGCACCCACGCAATCCAGGTCCTCATGGGCGCCCTTCCGCTGGACTGGAAGTCGTTCGATGTGGACTCCTCTACCATCTCTCCAAAGGCAAAACTGCTACCTGTCAGAACTTCACGATAAATCTGACAAATGACACCAAAACAGAAAAGAAGAGACTAACCTTGCACTTCCAACAAACCTGGCAAACACGCTGGGAAAATTCACCAAAGGGTTCAATAACCCGAAAATTCGTGCCAAAAGTACACTCTGTATTCCCAACATATCCGCACTGGCTTTCACCAGGACTACTAACCCCATACTTGCTCTCCGGCCACGGTGCCATCAGACAGAAGCTATCAGATTTTGCATTGAGCTACACACCTCTCTGCCACTGTGGACAGACAGAAACGTGGGAGCACCTGATGCATCACTGTCAATTATACGACGACTTACGCTGCCGTCTAATTACTAAGACCCAATATGTATTACTAAATCAGGAGGGCAGTGTACTGGAAGAGGAACACAGCTACAAAGCTTTGACCAAATACGCGCAAGACCTCTTCGGCAGAAGAAGGACCTTCCCTGTGCCACAACCAAGGCAACCGCGCACACCGTAATCTCCGCTCCTCACAAGACCCAGAGAGAAGCTCGATCACACGGATACCCGCCTATTAAGACTCATCTATCTGGAAGAAACCCCACCCCAGGAATGGCTAAAACGTAGAAGAGACAAAACCCAAAGAGACTTTCTTTCCCGAACTTGAAATACACGGATCGGACAACTGGCAAAGACACTGTCGATATGGACATTTAGATATGACAACTACCCAAGACGGAGCTGCTTTCTAGAAATTATTAAAACGCTGGCCTGACACAGTGGCACCCTAAGTGAAAATCTGCACCTGACAGACAACTAGCAAGCATTGAGCTCAGCTGGAAACCTAGCTAACCAAAATTACCCTCGATGAGACCCGATCCTGGGAATGACATATGCACTAAATGGACTGCCAGCCCTGGCGCTGGAACCTGCCTGGACATTTCTACCCATGATATAACAAATAGCAGAAATGCTACTGCAGAGCCATACTGGCGGTGAGTCAGCTTCTTGCCTGGCTCACTGTCTCTCCCCTCCCCGGAGGAAAGGGGGATGACGGTCCCCCTGTCTCCCCCCTTCTCGCCACCCCTCTCCTTCCCTCTGGTGGGGCATGGGCGAACTTTTTCCAAATCATTTTCGTCCACCCTTTCGGCCTCCCTTCAAGCGCTTCGCAATCGAACGAATTAAATTTTTTTTTTTTAGGTCCTCGCCACTGAAATCTCAGGAAACTAGGTGGCAGGACCTGCCAGAGTAAACTAACTACTGGGTACCTGGTCTGCCTCCACGGGTCGACGTGTGGGCAACGTCGGGCCTCAACAGAGGTCTGGCGCCTAAATGGCCAGAAGAACACGGTACACGACATTACACACCCCAAGATCCACACACTTTTAAATCTCTGGCCTTTACAGTGTACTGTATCACCTGACAATGTAAACTACGCTGAGATGGGGGAAACCCCTGGTGCCGCTTGACCCTAAACACACTTTACACTTATCCAACTGCCCTTTGATTTCCCCAGTGAACTTCAACTACCCACGAAAGTAACTTGTTCCAGTAATTAACCACTCGTTAGCTGAAAGAAAATTTCTTAACAATTCAGCCTAAACCTCTTCCCCAATAATATGATATGTTCCCTAATAACAACACAGAGCTTATAAACAGTTTCATCACGGTTTTAATGGCATATCCAGCTCTTCTTGAGACAAAAGCTTTAACAACTTAGACTGACGCCCATAACCATTAGCGATTGTCTCGTTCAGCAAGTAAAAGTTAGATATCGTACAGTATGAAGTGCATCCTTGTTGAGTGAAAGATAAGATTATGGAATTTCGTTAACAAAGAGCAGAGTGCATTAATTGGGGTCGAGCAGTCGAAGTAAAACAGTCTTTTATTTTTGCGTTATTCCATATTTTATTTATTTATTTGCGCGACCTCCAAACGCATGCGTAAGACAAAGAAGAAAAGGGACGAATGAGAAATGGGCCTGTAATTCCACTCCTTGTTCCTGTAAGAAGCGCAAGAAGAGATAAGGAAAAATCCTTCTTGGGAGGCTGCAGACATAAATAATGCAATGCAGAGAATACTCTTGGTCTCCACTATGGGAATTTATGTGGCTGTACTTTTTGGCAGCGTGACCAAGTGAGTCACTGTGGCGCTCGTGCATAGGAAGAAAAATAAAACATAAAAATACCACGAATTCTTTTTTAATTTTAAAAAATTACGTTAAACATTAAATGATCTGTGACTCTGCGCACAATAAGAATCGTTATCAAAAGCATAACAGGGATTCAAGTAACTTCGATGATTTATCGAACAATATCCTGTAGCGATAGGGAGGTCATAATCCCACTGTAAGATCGCATTTGGAATATTGTGTCCAGTTATGGAGATCTTATCTAAGAAAAGACATTGAGCTTCTTGAAAGGGTTCAAAGACGAGTAACTCGCATGGTGAGATCGGCAAAAAGGGCGACCTCAATCAGATACCTCAGAGGTTACCTGATCGAGGTTTATAAGCGCCTCTGAGAGGGATGAATAAAATGAATAAAGGTGGAATTTTCACTGTTATAGAAAATTCCAGTACTCGTGGGCATAAATTGAAATTACAGGGGAAGAGGTTTAGACTGGCTATAGGGAGTTTTCTTTTATCCAGCGAATCGTTGATTACCGGAAAAGTTGCATCCGCAGTTTGTTAAGGTTGACAGTTTGAATTCTGTTGGTGAAGTAGGGGATGTGTGCGGCACAGGTTAACGGTGATAATCAGTAGTGCGATCGCTTGTGTGGCTGAAAATAAGCTATTTTGCGTCGCAGGTCATCAACCAGTCCAAAAATGGCTCCTTACTGTGACACAATGCAGCGACAAGAAAATTGATAGTCTTTAGAGTTTGTTGTCGGCTATTAGTTCATGTGGAATCCATATGCCCACCTTTTCCAATCGAAGCATATGCAAACGAATGGTTTCATCGTTTTCAGAATCTTTTAACAATCACCTGTCATTTTTAGCTTGAATCCGACTGAACGGTCACCTTCAGTTCATTGTCATCTGTGGAGGTTAGAAGTCCGTCACAGAATGTCATCAAATAACACATCATTCTTTAAACTCGATGATTAAGAGAAGGGAGGAGGTTGCTAATGAACCACTAAGGAAAAGTGGCAAGACAGACGTGTTTCTTTGGAATAAAAAAAGTGTCCACGGCAGAAAGGACAAAAGAGTTGTGCATCAGGTAACTAAAACCAGTCGTATGATTTTTTCAAGGTTAATATTTTGACAAAAATTATGTGGAAACCACTGTAGATGGCGACTATTTGTCAATGCTCAAAAGTACACTGAGTCAGTTGATACGTAGCAAGTGTGAAGTGCGGTTCGATAAAATAGCGAAAAGTTACAATAAAATGGCTGCTCCAATTACAGTTATTCGAACATGTTTACTAAACTGTGCACAAACTCTACACCAGCAGCACGTGAGGTATGCACGGTATTCGGTTAGTGAGCTTCGAACAAGGGTTTCATATTTATGTTTTCTGGACTTCTTGAAGCCATGGATTTCGCCTGAGTGACCATCTCAAGGAGTTGCAAAAATTACATTATTTTCTTTTATAAAAGCATCCATTGGCCGAAATTTTTTAAGTTCGGTCTCCTGACCGTCCTCTGCCCACTTCACCTTCTTTCCATGTTTTTTAAAGAACAGACTTAGACCACAGACAGCTTTGAAGATCTGATTCGAAAAATCGAATACAGATGTGATATCTTTTTAGACTTTTATACATTACTAATTAATTAATAATTAATTGGTAATACGTTAATCATTAGCATTAGTAGAGGCATTTGATGCAAGAAAGCAAGCTTATGCAGCATCAGCCAAAAAAATAAATAAATAAATTAAAAAAAAAATAAATAAATAAAAAATAACCACTTCCACTTCATCCCTCTGTTCGTTCGAAATACCTGTCCAGCTGAGCCTTAAACTTATTTAGGCTATCAACTTCCACGACAAGGGATGGAAGTCTGTTCCACCAACCAACCACCCGCTGGCTAAAGGCAAATTTCCGCACGTCTATCCTACATCTGTCTTTCCTCAATTTGAATTTATGCCCTCTCAGGTGATTATTCGGAGCTAGAGGAAGATTCCCATCAGCATTGAGCATGTTCAAACCATTCAAGGTTTTATACACCTCTATCAGATCACCTGATAAATAAATAAATTATTTATTTATATTAATCCCAGAAAAAGAAAAAAAGAATCAATTTAACGAATAAAAATCGAACGAATCCCTGAAATATAACGTACTGCGTACATTAAACGACACCTTTGCACTGTAATCAGTATATGTGAAATTTTTTTTTTTAAACAGGAAAAATACTTAGTTCGAAATTGGGCCACCAAGGAACCGGAACTAAGCGACTTATTACTCCAATAAACAAATTATCTTTCGTATTAGTTATGAAAAAGAATGACCCTGAGATCGGAGAATTCGAGCGTTGCTCGTGGTGTCTTAATTTTAAACAACATAAAAAGGCTGAAGGTTTAGCTGAACCTTAATTAAGTACCCATGTCCAGTCAGGTTAGTTTTAAAATGTTGCTTAAAGATTGAGCAATTTTAATTAAAGTTTTATTAGAAGAATGGCGATAGTTTTTTGCAGTCTCCAAACCCTAACAAAAGCAGAAAAATGTCTCAAGGCCTCCTTGATCGAGATTAATCGTATTAAATATTGTAAGGTGTTTCGAAGAAAGTTGCATAACTCTTAAGTGAAGAAACGGTTGTCCCTCAACGTCACAAGAAGTGATTTAAAGAATTGATGGGTACAACACCGACAACAAGCGAAATCAAATTCGTTTAGATCAGCTAGTTCTCATCATATATCTCGTGTTGCTGATATTTTCTCGAGCAGTGTACATAAAGCCTGTTAAAGGAGTGTGCTTCCACCTGTTTGTCCGTAAAATCAAATATCTGTATCGATTGGAACCGCAAGACTATCAATGAAATCGTGATTTCGCGCACGGAATGAAATGATTGCTAAGATGAAGCAGTATCCAGAATGATTATTTAACATCCTATGGACGGATAAAACTTACTTTCACCTTGATAAATGTGTGATAGGCATAACTTATCGACTTTGGGCTAGAAAAAACCTTCGTGTGCATGTTGAGGAATCACCTCACCCATTAAAGATTACAGTATGGTATTGGTTTACAGCAGACGCTTTCATAGGTCCCATTTTTCTATGAAACCACTAGAAGTCGGTCCGAATGACACCCACTAAGAACAAATAGCAATATGCTCCTCATTATAGGGAATTGCCCTCTATTACTCATTAAATCCCCTTAACTTTAGTGTAATCTCTTGAAGCAGCTAAAAGAATTTTAAAATGGCGTTTGCTAAATTATCCATCACACTAAATAGACAGATGCAAATTGCGATGGCCCGGTATTATTCTGTTTCTCAGATTACACGCTCACTTCAAAGGTTGCCTCGTTATCCTACTTCCTTCCCCCGTGCTTGCCCTTTTGATCACCTCTCTATGACACGCTATTAAGTCATTCGCTCAAGCGTCCTCACAACCTATCAGCGCAAGCCCGATGTCAAACCGTGCTTTAGGAAGGTCTCTGTTTAAACTAATATTCTCATGGCCCTTTGATGGAGCGTGTGTTATGCGGTGTTCCAGATACGAGGGTTAACATTCGTGGTAATCACTCGTACCATTGTCACTAATTATTTAAATAAGTTTCTATTTGTAAACAAGGGTTCTAGCGCAGATGTCTACCGACCTAGCATGCTTTTAATCACAGTCTGGCATACGTCTCTTTTCATTCCACCATATAAACGTGGAGCCTCTGCATATTACATGGCACGTACTACGCAAAATAATTAGATTATTTTATTTAAACACTAAAGGCAAATTAAGGTGAATAATAATGATTTGTTATTCATTAATAATAATAATCATTATTATGATTGGAAGCATTAAAAGTCAATATCGAATCAAGTATTTCAACGATAACTGTTAACCACGATGTCAATTTTCATCAAACATGATGAAAAGAGTTTTTTTCTTATATTTCGGAAGAAGGACACTTTTCAACATCTTTATTATAGTTATGTTTTTAACGATAATAAAATAAAACTTATGTTGTAACCTCTGTTATAATTATATTTTAATAATAATTGAAATGAAGCTGAAAACAGACTAAGGGTTACGGGGTTTTGAATCAACCTGCACACACACACACACACATGCGTTGAGCTGTCACATTTTATTTAAAAAATGTGCTTAAATACCGCTACCTTCGTTTCGTTCCTTCCTATGAGTTATGGATTTCTTAAACTACATACGGGTTTATTTGGAGCACGTCATTCTCCTTAACCGAGACTTCGAAATTTCTGCCAACGATTTCAGTACATCTTCTTCTTCAACTGATATTTCAACTGTTACATTTTGTATTTCTTCTGTTACGTTGGAGATCTTAATCTTTCTCTTTTATCCATGTTTCTTTGGTGATCTAGTCTTGTTAATCTCAATAGTGGTCTGAGAAATTTCAACTGCGCTGTTTATCCCTCTTCACATGTGTCCATACTTCAATACCACATTTAAGTTTGTAAGTTTGTAGTTTGTATTCCATGTCCTTTTTAAATTGTGAAATCCTGTTTACTAAATATTTAAATTCCGTTACTGGTTTAGTGATGTTTCAATCTATTACTATCTTCACTCTTCCGATATCATTACCACATATTGCCATTGTTTTTAAAGCTGATATGTTTAAATTATAGTTCTTTGATACAATATTTAAACGGTGCGTTAATATCTGTATTTCATCCTTTTATTTGACCCGAACTACTTCATCATCAGCATATTGAATTGTGTTAATTTTGCTGTTGTTGGATAACTGAATTCCATCTGTTATAAGTTTTTTTTTTTTATTTTTTTAATTCCTGCAATATTTTGTTAATATAAATACTGAATATTGTTAGTGATAATCCACAACCTTGTCTTGGTCTTGCACCCTTATTTGTTGATATTGGTTCTGAAAATGTCTATTCATGTATTTTATGGTAATTTTTGTCTTAATATATGCTTCTTATTGCATTTATTGTTCCCGGGGGGACGTTATCATTTTCTAGAATTCACCAGAGTCTTTCTCGATTCAAACTATCGTAAGCTTTTTCATAAACAATAAATAATAAGTAGCTGGTAAATTTTGTTCTCTTCCCTTTTCGGTTATTTCTTGTTGAGTGAATATTGCATCTCTGCATCGTCTTCCTTTTCTGATTCTCCACTGTCCTATCTGCCAGTCTTTTAGTATTCGTTTAAATTTCCATATATTATTAAACAGTGTGCGTAATCTTTCCTGAATTAGTTTCCCACCAATTTAAACAGTTATACACATATGTTATCTAGTCCTGGACCCTTTCTGTTCTTGGACTTCTGAATGACATATTTTAGCTCTTCTAAGTTTATTGCGTCCATAGTTTCCTCGATTTCCTCTTTTGGGTGGATAACCCTACTATCTTCTCCTGTTGTTTCTGAGTTCCATATTGAAGAGTAATGTTTTCTCCATGTTTCTTCTTTAATTAAATTAATCCTCAATTTGCCATTTTCTTCCTTTTGTAATTTTTTTAAAAATATCTTGGATCCCGTTCTTTGTGCACCACTTATATCATATTCTAAAGATTTAACAAATTTATCCTAATCTTGACATTTTATGGTTCTTAATAGTTTTCGGACTTCTGCTCTTAGGTTTTTGCAATTTATGTAGTCATCCACACTTGTGCTTTGTAAATGTATTTTATATGCTTGTTTTTTCTTTTCTATGATATTTTGAATTTCTTCGTTCCAGCTCCGCATCCAATTCTTTTTCTTTAAAGGTTTATATCCAGTGCTTTCCTTTGATCGTGTCAATATTGTTTCTTTTATATTTTGCCAATCTTCTATGTTATTTGTGCTAGGTTTAAATTTATTTTCTAATCTTTTTTTTTCGTACAGATATCTGACACTTTTTTGTTTCAACAAGTGTGTTTTAAAAATATCTGTCATAATCTTTGTTCTTCTTTTTGTTATGTTTAATAATCCTTTTGTCGTGAGGGATTTAAAATTTACTTTGTAGTAAGTAATGATCACTGTCAATTTCACTTCCCCTGTATACTCTGTACCCTGTACGCTTTCAGTACATAAAATTGTAAAAACACAAATAGGAAAAGTTGTTTAGCGACAAATAAAAGCTAAGAATCGTTTGGATTGATGAAATTCTTTTTCTTCCTCTATCAAAGCTAAAAGCAGAAAAAGTAGTTACACCAAGATATAAAAAGTTCCAGTCCACGGTCGATATCAACCTCTTTTGTGCACACACACATTTGTAAAGACACGTAGAGGCTGCGCTGTCAAAGAAAAAGTGTAAATACTAAGGAATTAAGCAAAAGTTTTCAAACCTGTTGGTTATATTCAGATTCCCTTATATCGAACTGCGGAATAAAGGCACACCCACTTAGAATCATACAACAAAGATTAATTACAGTATGTTATTCAATTTTAATTGGAAATTATTCTCTTCCACCCCCCAACTTCATAAAACATACCTGTTGCTAAAAATTACGTTGTTCATTGAAAATTGTTCATTGAAATTAAGCATCAGTGACTGAAACCATATTGCTCCGTGTATATTGTGCGATCATCCTACAGGTGTTCAATTGGATTGAGGTCAGGCGAATTTGGAGGACAATCAAGGTGGGTAGTGGGAGTACAGAGCAATTGTATCGAAAGTGATGTCTGCATTCTCCAAGCACGGATAAATTAAATCTGATAAAACTTTGAGGAAGATCAACAATGGTTTTTGGGCAGCAACATCGTGGTATTCTTTAGGTCCTATTATCAACCTGAACGGGAGAATTACTGCCATTGATTACCTTGATATTCTGATGACCAAGTTCATCCCGTGGGTTCAAATATTGTTTCCTACAAATGATGCCATGTTTCAAGATGATAATGCTCTAATACACAGCCAGATGTGTCCAATTTTGGTTTGAGAAGCATGAAACCGAGGATAATCATCTCCCTTAGCCTTCGCAATCACCAGACCTAAACGTTATTGAGCCGCTGTGTGCATATTTGGAAAGGAGAGTGAGAAACAGATTTCTTCTACCTTCATCACTCAAGGAGCTTAAAAATGCTTCTCCATGAAAAAATAATTCGATATTCCTCTTAAAACAGTTCAAGATTTATTTGAATCTATTCCCATACAAGCTATTTTAAAAGCAAAGGGTGGCCCAACGCCATATTAGCGCGTACCTGTAACTCTTATCACAGGTGTTTCCATTATTTTGTCCACACCCTTTATATAAGTATATGTATAAGACATTGGGCTAGATTGCATAAGACAATTGGGTAGATTGCTCTTTATTAATGTTTTCAATGAATATTCACTTAATAATAAATATATATTTTTATCTTATATAATTCAGTTCATTCTTTGATAGTTGAATAAATTAAGAACCGAGTTTAGAGCTTAATCTTTAAAATGCTAATCATTGCATTAAACTTTACGTTTCTGTTATGCCCCCTATCAGCAAGCGTTGATGTTTCTGATTTCATTCATTTTAGATTCTGATTCAATTTACGTCTAGCAATAGAACTGTAATATAATAATAGTTAGAAAGTAGCAAGGAAGTTCGGATTATGTTTAATGGTTTCTTTCCAAGCGATGACAAATCTATTTAGGATCAGGGTAAACGAAAGGAGAGAATAAAGAGGTGAGAGAGAGAAAGATTACAGATGAGGAGCTAAAGAATTAGCTCCTAGAGAAACAAGGAAGAAACAGTCTCCTTAAAACACTCGTCAAAGTGCTATTTCAGTAAACCCCTCAAGACACAAAAATAGCAGAGAAGGTTGTTTGTACCAATTTTCTGTTGTGTAGGAAAACTCACTTTAAGGACTCTTTTCCATTACGTCTTAGACAACTTCTCTTTTGATCTTAGAGAACCTCTGCTTAGCTAAAGAACTTTAAGTTTCTCTCGTTAAATAGAGGTTAAAGAGACAGATGTGATTTTCATTAAAAAGGTGGATTACGGCGTCTATTCTCTTACTAACCGTACATTAAGACCATTCATTCATTCAATCATTGATTAATTAGTAATTCAATGGGTAATACATGGGTTGTAAAAGAGTGACTTAGAGAGAAAAGTAAAATAAATAGATATTATTTGCTCTGAACGGTGTATATTCGATATTGGATACATCGGGGTTATTTTACAATAATTCCGATCATGAAGAAAAACACGTAGTGAGGAATGATTTCATTGTCATCAAAAATCCATCCGATTTGTAACAAAACAACATTTTTCTGACAATTACTCATCAGAGGCAAACTGACTGGAGTGGAGACCGCACACTAGTGTCTCGCACTGAAAATTTAGATTGGGTCCAGAATGGATCTGCGCTGTAGTAAGAAGTGTTTGAAGGTTTAATTTTACTCTGCATTTAAATGATTCTTTATTGTAAACTCTTAACGTCTAGATGCAGCCAAGGTGTGAACTAACTTGGCATATTTTGTTTCTCAACCTTCTCGAATCACCTTCCTACCTTTTCATCCTACGCACCCTTAAACATCTGAATTACAATATGAATATTCAGGCATGTAATTGGCGGTTGCACAAAAAAAAAACGTTCTCGATTCTCAGTTCGCACATATGAAGTGGTTACTTTTTGATGAGTTTGTTTTTTGTCATCAGTTTACTAAATACATAAATCATAAATTATTATTACTATTATTTGCTTATTATATTAATCATGGCAGAAATGTAATCATTGGATTCGTGTTATCTTTTAATTATTATTAAAATTCAGAAGGAAATAAAGATAAATAATAAATAAATATTAAAACCCAGGAGGAAGTTGGCTGCATATCTGAGGTGCATTTTGCTATGACTTTATTTTATTAAATCACAGAAGATCCCTGAAATTCTTCACATTTACTGATTTTATAAACTGATTAAATTATAAATTTAATTAGTTTATAAAATAAATAACATCTGAACGTTAAATAGAAATTTTACTTTTGACTTTTATAACCAAATCTCCACCGGCATTCTACGATCCACTTTTATAATACAAGTATAAGACACAAATCACAAATATAAGACAAGTCAATCACAGAATCCGGCGTACCTCCAGAGGTATACTAAAATTTAGGTATATCTAGAGGTATACTGATGTGTAGTCATAGCAGTGACTCTTAGCATTCGTAACTCGCATTTAGAAAAACATTTATTAAATCATTTATTAAAAATTTACAAATTAAATCATCATTCACTATAAGGCTTAAAATCCCTAACTCTGAATTAGGCTTTTATTGAGAAATTAAAGATATGAGTAAATATTAAAAGTCAGTACTTTAAATCTTTCTCGACTAGACGCCTGTCTCGGGCATCTTGATCTTTTAAACAGATCAAAAACATGATCACGGGGTCACAAATCTAGACTGCATGCAAGGTGTCAGAGAATAGAACAACCTGAGTATAGTGCAGAAATTCCCTGCGCATCTTTTAGAGTAAGGTGCCTGAATTAGATTGTAAACGTATGGGCATTGTCTTAGAGCAGAATTATTCCATCTTGCAGTTATCCCCAGTAGTTTGAGTTTCTTGCTGAGGCGGTAGCTGTTCAAAGTTTCGACATACCCTTCGAGTTAATGTTAGCATCCGATTACCGTAACTTTTCCTGCAGAAAAAGTTTTGATAACACAAGCAATATTCTGTTATGGACTTCTTGTGGTTCTCTCCATCAGCAGTTAAAAAATTTAATCGCTGCGCGCTGATCCGCTTTGGAAACAAAACCGTCCCTCTCAAATTCCATATGAAAAATGTGATAAACAACTGCAACAAAGAGAAAACGAAACAGGGTTGGTCTTGTTATTAACTACCTTGTCGACGTGTCTGTTTAAGCGTACAGGAATCCATTTTCCTCCCCACCCTGCTGTGAATTGTCACGAGTCCGATATGTTGTAATTGAACAACCCCGTTACACGGAATATAATTAAGATTTTCAGCCATGTATACTAATTGATAATTCGATTATAATTAAGGAGTGTAATTAACGAATTGGTAATCTGTAGCGTATGCCAGTCCGTCAGACTTTGACACCATTTTTGTTTTGTAGACAAGTCTGAAAAGTTTGGCAACCTCTGAGATACACTGGCGCCTAGTGGCATGAGATGCTTTGGCACTAACCTAAGCGGCTAATCCAATACCAACTGGCGCTTTGACTTCAATTATTTTCAATATTACCCCTTATAACCCCAATTCTCATGTAAAAATATTTTTATTCCTCCAAGAAGATGGAAACTAAAATGAAGGAAACTACGTAAACTTCAAAAACCATCTTCATGACATTAAAATGTGAAAGTGCAACGAGAAGTAAACAGCTGACTTTATTTTGGAAAGGGTCACTGCGTTATTACTTGTTTTGTCAAGAGCAATTACTAGTCATTAGCAGTAGAAGTCTCTTTTAATAGCTTTGACGACCGTTAATAAAATAAAAGGGACATGAATGTGCAAAAATCTCGGAGAACTACGCCTTTTCTTCCACCAAAAGCACTAATTGGAATTATGGGTAAACAAGTGTGTTAAAGGGCCATAAGTGACAGAACGACAGAGTCTCTGTTTTCTACCTTTATTTCCAACATTAAGTTAATGATGTGGGTTATTAAAGTAATGCTATTACTATGTATGAAAAGGTGGTCCATAAGTAAGGAAAGTATTTTGAATAACTTCTATGTATAAGTTATTTTAACAGTAGTTTATAATCTTATTGTTTCAGAATAATTTGAACCTAGGAAAAGTATCATGAGCCTTACTATGAAGGAGAGGATTGAAATTATAACGTGGCATGAAAAATATGAAAATAATGAAGTAGTTTCACTGCAATTCCAGAAGTTTTTTTAGACATAAGCCAACCACAATAAAGAACAAAATCAAATTGGGTTGAAGTTTGATGAAGTAGGAATTGTGCACAATTTGCCAACACCTTTTAGGTTTTGGCAGATTGTGCACAAAACTTATAAGAGGGAAAATTCTTATAAGTTTATTATTCTTTGAGATATTATTCCAATAATATCTCAAAGAAAGGGAAGTTTAGAACTTACCTAAAAGAAGTTTAAATAGAATCATAAAGGAAATCAAAACTCGTGGATAAAAACCTAGCGGTTTTTAGCCACGAGTGTAATAGACCAAGATATCGTTGACAATGTTTTGTGGACTGATTATGCCACATTTAAACTAACTGAAACTGTTAAATATGTTTATTACTCTCTTAACAACCCCCATTTATTCTATTTAAACATTCCTGGCTTGATAATCTGTACTGGAATTTGAACAAGGAGTGTTCTCTGTCCTTTTTTTCCTTTGAAACATTCTTGGCTGGACAGTAGAAAGCTGCCTGAGATTGTTAAAAGACAAATAATTTCATTAATGTAATCCAAAAATCATTTTCAGCATTTCTTTTTATACAGGATGGAGCACCAACTCATTCTACAAAAATTTTCGGCGAATTCTTCGAAGAAATTTCTCAGGTCGATGGATCGGATGACGAGGTCCACTGCACTCTCGAGATTTAATACCCGGTGATAACTTTTTGTGGAGATTCTTAAAGAACGAAGTATTTAGAAACAAATCCAGGTCTTTTGTCCCAAAGTCTCCGTTGGAGCTTTAGCAGTCAATATTTAGAGAATTGGAGAATATTTCTAAGAAATTATGTTGCTGTATGTGTGCCCAAAAGGCTACAATTTTATGAAAACGAAAATAGCTGCCATATTAAACAGATGTAATTTTTTGACCTTTCTATTGTATTAGTATTTATTAAAATATATATTAAAAATAAGGTCGTTGTTTACAATTAAATATATTCCCTTACTTATGGACCATTCTGTATAATAAAGAATGCAACTTAAATAAAATAATAAATTCTTCTCTATAGTTCGTGTATTATTTTACCATTTTAATGTGAGGATACATTTAAACATGTTTTCATTGTGACCAGAAAAATTTTCTTTTTGACGTCGGACTTAAAATGTAATTAATATGAATTAGTAATTGGCATTAATTAATTATTTATTCACATTTGATTTTGATTAATGAGAAGCTGAAGTTTCAATACATTTCTTATTACAAATTATTCAAAATATGCGCAAAAGTGAGTGAACAGTAGCATGCTATTGTGGTGCACGTTTGTATGCGTGCTTTGGTAATTAGTCTCTTATAAAGAAACGGGGATTGTATCCCACTAGTAAACAAGTTTCGAAATAACACGCAACTCTGATTACTGCACTCTTACGTGCTCAAGAAAAGCAGTTAGCATGAGGTTAAAATGTACAAACATCTCTCTCTCTCTCTCTCTCTCTCTGTATAATACAAAGGAAGATAAGACAAAAAATTAAAAATTAAAATTAATTTTGTGTATAAATATAACATAATCATTATAGTTGCATTTATACTTATCATTTTATTAATAAAATTATAAATTTAATTAATAAAATGATATAAATAGTGTGCTTTTCTTGAGGCATTACCATACACCTTGGAAAACCAAGATATATTGGATTTTAATTGATCGAACGTGTTCCAAAGTTATAAAGGTAACACTAAAGACCTTGCAATTGTAATCGAATAGTGTTTCACTTCCCAGAATGCATCTCTTCGCGAATTAAAGGTATTACATCATCCCATACTCTTTTTTGATAAGGAGAAGCCGCAGTAACGAATGTCTGTTGTCTGTATCAAGGACAAACATGCGCGCCCTCTACCATTACCATGGCTACACTTTTGGTGCAAAAGCATGAATTAATATTTCAATGTCAAACGCATGGTGTTTAGCATACTAACCACAGATCTGTTTTTGGTTCTTTTTTTTTAACCCTTTTAGTCACGTGATTTTGCTCTTAGCCTGTTATTTGTCGAAGAGGTAGGAACGGATATGACGATGAGACTTGCTCATTGGACCGATCAAGCAGAAAGTTGGTTCTGAGTAAATTAAAGATTAAACAACCCACACATAATAATCCAATGAGAAACCAGTGCGATATTAGCAGTGAATTGTGTTTTGGCGTGTTTAACCCATGTCTAGAAATTTCCCTAACCATGCATCTAACTCCAAACAGAAAAGACAACAGACACAGCAACTATTGGATAAACAAAATCTTTGTTTATAACTTCAATGTAAAATCTCTGCTTTAGGACAGTCAATGTTCCAAAATCACAATTGATAATGGACCATTCATTTTGGTCGCAACCTACCGATTCATACCTGCGTCCACTTACACCACCCAAAGAGCACGCTTTCCCTAAAGGTGCTTGTTAATGCCAGTCAAAAAAATATCAGAAAAGATATTCTTTCGAGAGATTTAAATGAAACTGAAACCAATAAAGGATGTATAGTGGAATGGTAGCACTGATAAAATCGAGATAAATGTAAAATTAGAGGAATAAATTAGTTGAACTGGAAAGTTCAATGTACTTTTCAATCGTTATCAATGATGGCCTTTTATACACATTCACGGACGGAAGAAAATGAGATAAAACGAAAAGATACCACTTCATATTAAGCCTTCTCGTACCTTCTAATATATTTTTAGAATTATTCAACTAATGAGCATGCAGATACAGTTAAGGAACTTTTTTTACGAGCGAGTATAATTTCATATTAGAATCTTTGCATTCATTTCGTGAAGAAGTGAAATTAGTTGGTTTAAGGACTTACCATGCTTACCATACGTTTAATAATGATCTCCTTATTGTCCAATGAAAGGCATAATTTCTTCAGCATTTGTTTCTATCAGGAGACAGAGCAAATATTTTAATTTTATTTTTATTTCTCAAAATTAAAATAAGAGCATTTATTTTAATTTTGTAAAATTACTACGCATGTTCTTGTAGATTTGATAGAAGCGGTTTAAATTATCAATGCATCCAGTCTGTTTCAGCAGGAAAAATAGGGTAGCCCTCCCCCTCTGAATCCTTTCTAATTTATAATTTTTATAAAAACTTTTTGCACCAATATCTATAAATTACCTTTGGGAATTTTCAACCATTTCAAAAACTTCCTGTACATATCACTCGACATCCAAGATAAGAACCGCGAGGCTTTCGCCACAAATGAAACTTGAAGTCAGAAATCCATTGGAGATCCAGTTCGTATGAGGGATTGGAACCCAATGTGCAATGCAATTAAATTTTTTTCTAAAAGCTGTGGACTTTTTAGATATTTTAAGCAATCCTATACAAAGGGTGGTTCAGAAGGTAAACTGTCTTCTAGCTGTGTTAGTGTTCTCCTTTCATTGAAAAAGCGTGTTATTCTTAGATTATTAACATTACATCCAGATGATTATAACTCCTTACGCTTCCTTTCAATTGAAAAATAAAATAAAGGACGCAGAGAAACATTAAATTCATTAATGAATCCTAAATTAGGGCCGAGTATGGATGTTTCCGAAGAGGCAGAAGCACGGGTGGCTTCTTTATATCAGAAAATTTGTTTAAGGGAATTTGAATTGATTACTCTATCATATTGAATCAGATTCATTTAAGCATAATCTCTGTTGAATACTATTAAAATCTGTGAGCATACGTGGCATCACTATCACGCGTGTGTGACGTCACAAATACAGTCAGTTGGAAAGCGTCTTTTGATTCAGCTGGTGAAAATTAAACCCCTTTGTCATCAAATGAACTTAATTCTTCCTCCCCCTTCTCCTCCCCTACCCACGGCGCAGTAGTGCCGAGTCATTCAAAAATACATGAATAGGCATGCGCTAAGCATAGTTGCAACCTCAAGGAACTTAAAAGGGTGCTTACCCAATTCTCCCTCCGCCGCCAACAGTTTTTTTTTTCTTTTCTTCTTCTTTTTGACCACTTTAGGAATCCGAGAGACAGCTAGAGATGATTGGGATCAAACACCACGCAAGCTATACAACCACGAGCTGCGCAGAACACCATCGGCACAACCACACTATGGAAACCACAGAAGTAAGGTCTTTTTCCCCCACAAAAAAATGCGATCCGCCTCCCCCTTCCGTATCAGAGCGAAGCATGGGTCGTCAGCATGCGGCGATCACAGGACTACTAACATCGCTATCAGTAGGGCCGGTTAGAGGGCCCGGCAGCAATAGATAAAGGTACCTATCAGCTCGTTAGGCATGTGTGTGCACTGCCCACCCAAACAGCGACTACCAGGCGATCCTGTTAGAGCGTTACTATGGCAGCTGGAGAAACGCCAAGTGCGCGTTTGAGCTGCATGGCATTACCTCCGAGATCATGCGCAGTGTGTACCCGATAGCTAAATGTAGTATGTCTATTTAATTCCTGTGTCTAGGTGATTCGCAGTGTTGCCTGAACGCGCAGTTGCAACTCCCCCCCCCCTTTAGTTGGAGTTTGCAGGCTCGTGGTTACTTACGGGCGACATACACATGATTCGGGAGATCGATAAGATGGCGTCAAACAAGTTGTTTACACTGAATGGTGAAGCTCCGTATCCTGTAGGGAAGACAGAGGATGGGGAGGAGCATCTCCGTATGTAGATGTATCTGCCTCCAAATCGTCTTAATCAATAATGTACAACGAAACTGCTTCATTGTCTGAGCCAACCTGCTCCCTTCCGACTTCCCCCATGAGGTAGAACGAAAATCACGAATCTCTGACATCCGAAAGCGGAACTGAGTGCTTAGAATGCTTGTAATCTTGCAACCAGTGTACTCATTGGATCCATGGCAGAAAATAGCGAATACAGGTTCACAGAATCGTTGAAAACACTCAATATTCATTCGCTCTCATCTTTTCAATCATTATTTAATCATATTCTCATCCGATTGCTCCTTACTCTTCCTGCACAAACTGGCTATCATAATTGAGATCATAAACGAGATCAAACCTAAAGATCGCTTTTTAAAGGGGGGCGAAGAATACGGGGCTTTCTCACAAACTGCCGCATATCGATCCGTTCATGACAATGCAGCTTGTTACATGTCTTTGCAGTTGATAAATGCTAAATATAAAGTTTTTGACACAACACCTTTTTTCACTCTCATCAGGTATCACAGAGCGTTATAAGAGAAAAAGACTACGGGCGGCAATTAACTATATATCGACTGAGCAGCGTGGTGTAATGCATACGAGTATTTCGGAAGTCACTTATGTCAATTAGTTATTACTGATGTCACCGCGTGAGAAGATGAACACCTGCAAACGCGATATTCGAGGTGAACTAATGAATTGTGAATAAGCTACCATCAGTTACACTTGCAAGCATCGTGGATTCACAGGAACCTTTCTCTCCTCCTTCACATATCTATCACGACTCTTCAAATCCATTTAACATTGTCTGTCTCACACTGCACTTATTAATAAAAAGGTTATTTCAACTGTATAAGAGAGTTATTCATAAAATAGAGAAACATGTCTTTAAGAAAAAAAGAGCGAGTTTTATTTGCAAGTATCTGATAGTTACATATTAAACGTAATCTCCAGATTACCATCAGTAGTCTGGTTTTGTTGAGGAGTGGAAGAGCAACTCGCTGCTTCCACTATACCTTGTGTTGTCCGAAAGCGTTGAGCCTTAAGAGGCCCTTCACGTTTACAACAAAACAAATCTATAAGGGCTCATGGCCGAAGAAGGAGGATGGGAGGTACTCCAGTATTTCATATTGCTAGATCCTTTCATCGTCGTGCAAGATGATTTCAAAATCGTATTACAGGACGCCAAATACTTCTGCATCATGCCTTTGTGCTTTCAAAGGATGACTGCATGATGTGCAGACTGACGAAAACATTCGATTGACGAAATCTTTAAGAGTTTCTACAGAACAGGATTTGAACCCAGGCTTCTCCAAATGAGAAAAAAAATGGCACATAGCTATTCTATTACATAAAATCCATGATAATACTAAATAAAAAATGCACATTACCTGTGTATGTTTATTTTTGTTTCTACTTAACAAATTATTAAGAGTTCGATAATAATCAAAAGTTGATGATGATTTTAACTACGTTTATCTTAACCCTCTCTTTTCATTCATTTTTTTTTCTTTTCCATTCTAAGTCATGTTATTTTTAATTACTTATCCTTTGGCCACGGTTGTATTTATGTGCAGTCGTTTAATGAAAGCGATGTACAGCAGTCATTTGTATTTCCTTCGTTTCCGAAAGAACACAGTGGCTCCAGCAAGCCAAGCAGCTCAAGTTCTTTGTAGTCAAAGGAACACGCCTTTCATTACTAAACTCCAGGCAATCATCTATGAAAGGAACTATCACAAAGGAAAGAAAATAATCAGATAGACGAAGTGTCTGTGTGTTTTTAACTAACATGACAGTGTTTATATACATTTATAGGCATAATTCAAAGCTTCTGTTTTTAGAATATCATGAATTTTATTCTAAAAAACAGAGTACATCAAAATTTATTTTCTCTATAAGAAAGTCATGAAGGAAACTCAAACTAATGACTCAGATATCAAGATGACCACAATTTCAGACCGAAAACACAATTTCAGACCAAACAACAGAAAAGGCTTCCAATACAATTTTAAAGCTGATTCTGACTTCATGACATCACGGAGAAAAAAGGAAATTAAATTTCTGTCACAGAAACTGGATGAAAAGTTGATTCAAGTCCTACGGTATACTTCATTTCATTCAATGTCAAATGGAATAACTGTTCTCGTCACAGATCAAATAAAAAGTATGCACTGTAATTAGCTTAGTTTTTATGTTGCATAAGCTTTAAATGATAAAAGTAAAATTCGTTGCTGAATACTCGGAATGGATTTCTCGCCTTTACTTTTTGTTCAACGAAGCCATCACCACTTCCTAAGCTGACAATAGATACATTCTACTAAACAGTAGAACCAATAGCACCATATGAGGTTGATCAAAAGATTCACGCTGGTTTTTGACTAATGATACGTGTTTCTAATTCAATAACGCATTTCCTTTCTAAATAATAGACAGCAAACCCAAAATAAAAGAAAGAAAGAATTCTAACCACACAAATGGAGTACCAATTGATTCGTCTGAAAGTATAGTTTACAAAAACTTAAAGGGATTTCGATTTTTGACAAATGTCTTTCTGAAAGCATCAAAGGAGCGTGACGTTGACAATAATTTACGGTTTTTAACAACACGGTAATGGAAACTTAGGGAAGTGTTTGTTCCTTTTGTACAAGAAAACTTCAGCATCTGGTTGATAAACACAGCTGACCACTTTTCTACAGGAAACTCCTGGAAAAATATATAAAGTTTTTACAGAAAAAATAAAGCTCACTGCAACGTTACGAATAACAGCTAGAATTCACGTAACTTCAAATACCACACTCTTGAGATTGCCTTTTCAACTTTCCATCTAATACTTTCTTAAGGTTTATGTAAAGGCAGAAAATAACTGCTTGGTATTCTAAGAACGAAGATATAAATCACCCATCCTTTCTACGGCTTTCGTGGGCAGTATTTTCGACAACAGTCGGCGTATTAATATCACGTGAGCTACTTTAAATACTGGCATATCAAAACCTTCATTTCCCAACGATATTGGCTTGTTACGTTTCCAAGAAGCCATTTTTATCTGTTAGGCGCTCTGAAATTTTTTGAATAAATCCATCTTGGCCACCATCGTGGATAAATAAGTAGTGGAATATTTCCGCATTGCAATCGAGGACCTCCGCTGATGATGATCGATTCAACAAAGAATTCATCACGGATAAGTAGAGTAGACACCGCTTATGGTACATTAGATTAACCGGCGAATTATGTGATTGGAAATTCTTCTGTAAAACCACAGCGTTTTATGTTCTTTGTAGAATACACATCATGCGATGTCTATAACATGTTTAAATCTAGAACAAAAGAATGTCCTTCTTTTGTGTAATGTCTAGAACATAACAAGCTCCTGGCAAAATTCCAATTCGGATTTCTTTTTTTGTTGTTGTTTTTATTTTGTTAGCAAGTATCGAATCATAGGAAGAAAAGACGTGCAATCCTTGGTGTAGAACGAGATATATTAGACGAACATGCGCGGGTTTTTTTCAAGTTAAACTTCGTAAGAGAAGTTTAACTTTAAATTTTATTACTGGTGTAATTAAGTGACATAAGTTAGCAGTGTATATACTTCTCATTACTGCATTTCTGTCTTACAGCGAAGCCATCTTTACGTGGGTATGCCTTCTATGCTGATTACACATGTCAACAAGTATTTTTCATTGGGGGAAAAATACGCGTGCTAGATAAATCTTTGGAGGTTGTTTCCACATCTGTTTTCGGTTCCTTTAGCACGTTTAGTTTTTTGTGATGGGACCATTTAGGTGAACACGATTAGGCCAATTGTAATACACCAATACCTATCCAACCAGCTAACATGAGTATAATTATTATTTATTTATTGCTTATACCTTTATATTTTAATAAAAGACACGAATCCCTCATGATGATAGTATGCCAGTTTCTGGTACCTCCACAGCATGGACTAGATTCTTTAGAAGACAAAGTAGAATTGGATGAAAGTGATTAGAAGAGACCTCAGAACTTCGACCAATTCTGAGTACACACTCGATGAAGAGACATCGGAACAGAAGCTGTTTACCCAAGATGAGCTTAATGACCTTATTAGAGATCTAGTCCTCTCCAAAGATAAAGCCGAAACACTTGGTTAAAAGACCGTCAAAAGAAACCAAGGTTTGCGCGACGTTCTTTTATGGTAAGCGGTTTGGTCTGCTACTGCATGATGGGAACTTAAAGCCATCCATTCCCATCTCTCACTCTGCTCACTCTAGTGGAAACATATAGTGACACGAAGACACTAATCAAAGAAATTCAATGCAGCATTCATCAGTGGAATACCTGCAGTGACTTCAAAGTCAATGGATGGTAATCGCATGTAAGAAGGATTCACAAAATACTCTTGTTTCCTATGCCTACGGGACAGCCTTTCTATCGCAGACCATTGCAGCAGACGTGACTGGCCTCAAAAAAACACATGGGAGTCAGCAACGATTAGTGTTCCATCAGTTAATCCAATGAAGATTTTCCTTCAACCTGCCCACATTAAACTTGTCGCGGGTTCGATTCCCGCCTCGGGCTTGGATCAGAGTACTGCAAAAACCTTGGGAGGTACATTATGGCCACAGAAGCCTATGCGCCAACAACTACCAAAAAAAAAAAAAAAAAAAACCATTAAACTTGGCCTAATGAAGAGTGTTATGGAAGTGATGGGTAAAATGAATTCGAGAGGATTTCTTTACTTAAGTGAGAATTTCCAAAGATCAGGGCGGCGAAAATGAAAAAGGGAATCTCTGTGAGTGGCCTTAAATCAGGAAGTTTATAGACGATGAAAGCTTTAAAAATGCCTCAGTGTATTAGAACTAAAAGCATGGCAGTCTTTCAAAATGACTTTGTTGAAACGTTTTGGGTAACCACAGGTCTTCTGCACACAATGATAGAATACAAGATGCGGATAAAATGAAACGAGAATCGTTGCTTATCAACGCCTTTTTACTGCGCGTTTCAACAACATTAATATCGTGCTGTGGCTTGTTTTTTGTCCTGTGCAGATAAGTTTTTGTTTCGTTGAAATCGGTTAAGCTTTCCTCTTTAAGTGAATCAGTGTTTTAACCCTTCGGCGGAAAACAGAGTGGTCGTACTTTGGAGCAAAGAATTATTATTAAATTTTTAGTGAAACTCAGTAAAAATGGCGCAGAAACGTTAGAGATGTTACGGAAAAGGTATGGTGTGAAATCATTAGTCAGCAATGTGTGTACGCATGGCATAAATGGTTCATAGAGGGACGGCAAGGTGCCCAAGAAGACAGGAAGACCGCCAACTTCAACAACAGACGAGAACGTTGAAAAACGTCTAGAGATCGTGCATTCGACTAACCGCAGAACAGTTACGCATTGAAAAAGAAACAGAAAGAACAATTTTTATAGAGCGGTTGGGTATGAGAAAGGTGTGCGCGCGGATGGTTCCGCAAGTCCTAACAGACGATCAGAAGCAGAAACGTACAGAAGTTCACAATGAAAATTTGGAAAAAATAACCGTGAAACTCCCAACTTTATAGAATTCAGTGATAACAGGAGTGAATCCTGGATCTTTCAATATGATCCACAAAACAAGCGTCAAAGTATGCAGTGGCAAACTCCCCCACTTCTCTCCGTTAAAGGAAAACAAGAATATCTCGATCGAAGATCAAGTCCGAGCTTGTTGTTTTCTTTGACTGACGTGGTGTTGTTCATCATGAATTTGTCCTGCCAAATCAGACTGTTAATCAGGCACGCTACATTGAGGTTTTAGGAAGACCTTGTGAAAAACTTCGGAAGACACGGCCCAATTTATGGCTGGACAAATGGTTTTTGCATCATGACAATGCTTCGTGATATTCCTTTGTCTCAGTGAGAGTGTTTTCAACAAAAAACAAGATCACAACATTGGAGCACCGCCTTATTGCCAGATCTGGCACCGTGCGACTTTTTTCTGTTCCAGAAAATTAAAATCCACCTCAAAGGAAAACGACTTGTGGACTTATCAGACATTCAGAAGAACACAAAGCAGAAATTAAAGGCGGTATCTTCCGAGTACTTCCGCTGCGAGGATGTCATATATCGCTGAAATTTCACGTCTTGCATATGCATTTAGAATTCTTTCCCGAAAACCTTAGCACGACGAGTGACGAGCAGGGGAAAACAATTCTATGAAGACATTGAGTCAATGGAAAATCGCCACCACAAACACAAAATGACAATGTTTGTGGAACTGTAAGAAACATATATAAATGAATTGAAGTGAATTCCTTCCCACATAGTTTAATTGGTTTGGAACAAAAGCGGATAGAAATGCCTTTAACCTGAAGCAATGAGTGAAAACAACAGAACTGAAAAAGGCGATCATCATCTGATGCGACCCAACCCGCTACGTTTAGAAATCACGTCTAGACTGCATTCACTAAAGGCAGGATCAGACAAACTTTGAGACAAAAGTATACTTGAAATTAAGCTGACTCGATCAGTAAAGAAATACGGGCGATCATCACCTGATCGATCCTACCGCAGTTGAGGTATGGAGTTTAGTCACTAAAGGGACAAACCTCCATAACTCAATAATATGGTCACGGTTGCTATGGGCAAATAAAAAAAAATTAAACTCCTTTACTATATAAAAGTGTAATAATTTTGGTGGAGCGAGAGGCAGAGAAGAAGTGAAGGCAAGAAGAAATGTATTAGTTTCAATATGGCGTCATTCACGTAACGGATGTATACATTGGTCGCCTGTATCTACATTCTATTCTGTAATGTGTATACAGTATACTAATTTCTCTCATTAAATTTGTTTCGTTACGTTAATATGATGTTGTTCATTATCTCAATGGTCTGCTAATGGCCCTTATGGGTAGCACAGTTGGTAGATTCGCTGTCCTCCGTATACCGGGTGGAAAAAATCTGATTTCGATTCCTGTCAATAACGTTAGGAATTTTAAGAGTCTTTTTCACAATGTGGCCGAGTTAGTCGGTCTCAGGCGAGGAGCAGTTTTCTTACAATCTGAAATTCGAGTTTTTTGTTAAGCAAACAACAAAAAAGAAATTGAGCAGTAACACCTTTTTTAAAGGTTTAGGTCACCAATTATTCTAATTATTTAAAGGCTAAATACCAATCCCCATTGATAGCAAGGCTATCAATAGAACAGATTACGTATTATTATTTCATACAATATTAGTTCCGTTCCATATCATCCAATGCAGCGCTCAGCGACACTTTTGCTGCTAAACCAATTTAAATGCTTCTGATATTGCCTGTAGAAGTTTATGGTCTGGAACATGGTTGGTTTTCTTATCTGATGCCAAATTAATATATAGTTTCTTTTATTTTTGTGCTCCCAGATAACTAGCCAGTGGTAAGGAAAGTTCACAACTTGGTTGTCACGTCAGTCGATATAACACTGTTCAGTTATTAATGGGGTGCATTTTTTTTTTGTTTTTTTGGCAGCATGCGGATTCTAAAACAAAAGCTGCTTATCCCTAACCAAGCACACAACCTCAGGACAATGCTATGTCTTTAGATTGAGAGAAATACGCACACATTTTCATATAGACTTCGTATATAGAGATCTTGGAGAAAAGGCACGCGTATAAACTTTATTACAGCACGTTAGGTATGTGTTGGGATAATGCTATTGCACTGCCAACTGCCCTGTACAGTTTTGAGGACAGTTTACAGATGGACAATGCTTCGTAATCTGTATGAGTAGCTTTTCCCATCTGATAATATATAAATGATATATTATAAATGGTCTGATAAAATAAATGTAGTTATATAAATTGTGAATCTGTAAGTAGTTCATTAAGCACTCCTTTTTAAGAAAGACAAGGTTCTTTCCAAATTCAATAGTAGAGTTGGGTTGGCAACATTCCAATTTTTATTTGTATTACCAATATCTTTCTTTACCTACTTTCTTAACCTACTTAGTACACGGGGGTAGGGTTCTTTAATTAAATAATTATGATAGCTGTATGGAATCCATTAAACTTTCGCGAAGGGATTGCCGCTTTTGATTATACATTTTATAACCCAAATTACTTCACTAGACCTTCAGTCACATTTCTTGATTTTTATTTCTTTCTTTCTCAAATTGTGACCACGGGAGGTCTCAGCCCACTATAGAAAGAAAACGTCACCACATTTACGAAACGTACAGTATGAAATACAATGATGCATCTCACTATGATACCATATCTCACATAAAAGAATATACTAACACTACTTTTAATAGTATGATACGTGCGTGAATATAGCTCATTTCTTCGAAAAAATCATTCTTTGAAGACACTCTAAATAAACAGGGTTATCTCTGTTAACACCGTTCAAATAGCCCATAGCCAAAAATCTGCAGGAGTCATGTCCGATAAATGTGGAGGTCAAGCGTTGGGAGATATTCCTACAGATTATGTTATCATTCAACAAAAAAACATACGACAGTCCAGAACACGTTTCCATTTTATTCTGCACATAGTATACAAAGGCAGAGCATTTTGCGACAAGCATCTGTTGGCATTGTGATTTTTCACAAGGAAACGTGACACTTTCCTCTTTATTATACATATGTTACCTTTAAAAAAGCATTAGGCACCCCTGTTTTCATAGTCCATTGGACTATCCCAAATAAATGAGTGACCCAGACGTTATGACAGAGACGTAGAGCCACACAAGTTACCTGTTATAGTCATGACACTTAGAACCGAGGTGACTCATTATCATCGCAGCCTACATCATCCAAACTCGACTGCCGGTGATGTTATCATGAAATGGAAGCGTGTAATGGAAGGTACAACAATGCAGAGAAAGATCATGAAAGTTTCCCTCGGGTGACTAGAAAGTACTCAGAACAAGAATATTATGACAATCTTATCAGGCATCCCTACAAAATAACAACCAGTAGTTTATCCGTTACGAATACGCTAAGTTGGTAAACTTCAAAGCCTCGGTTTTCATGGGAGAGCGAGAGTGCATAAGCCAAACATCACCGACAACAATCAGCGGTCTCTCCTTGAATGGTGCAACAAACACCACAATTGGTCTAGCAATCAGTGGAATTCGATTCTATGGGGTTACAAATCTCGCTATACTCTATTCCAATTAGATGTCTGGGCGAGTGGGTGGAGGATGCCTGGAGAGTGTTGCTACTAATACGCTTTGAGCAAACCTAGTGAAGTTCGGAAGAGGTAAGATTGTGGTTCAGAGGCTGTTTCCCATGATAGTCTAGACCTTTAGTGGTTGTGCAAAGAACTGTGTGTACCGACGCCTCACTTAATATTTGACACTTCCATACTCCCTAATTTGTATCAGTTTTTTGGCACAGGCTTATGTTTCATTAATGATTTTAACTCTATGGAACACCGATGAGGTGAACTGGAACATCGGTTGTGGGCTAAACCAACACATCCAACATCGGTAGCTCAACTGGTGACTGTTTTGCAAGGGAAAGGAAGACTATGCCTGCCGCAGCCGTTGGCAAAAGGTAACCCAGTGGAGTGTCACAGCGGCGAAAGAACTGACACGCTATTAAAGTGAATGACAATGATAACATTGTCAAATCGACGTGTGATCTTTTGAAGGGCAGTGTACGATGTAAGGCCTTAACATGAAAATTTTGTCTCTCTGGTGGTGAACTATGGAATTGTGTTTGTTTCTAAAAAAATCCATTATATTTTAAGCCTAACCGAGTATGTAATATCTAAGGTCGTTATAATCACACTGTATTTTGAAATCGCAAGAAAAATTTTGCAAATTCTCGTCGCACAAAAGCTATATTTCAAAAAGAGAAATGCTCTGTTTATACTCCAGCACGACCACGCAAATCAGAGTAGTTTATCCCTAATCATTTAAACAATAAATAGCGTCATTAACTTATTTGCAGTCACATGAGTTCGAATCGCGTTCAACTGTAACCCATGTACTACTGTACCCTCCACGCTGACCACTTGGCTACACCAATCATTTTAAAAGTCTTCCCAAGTAACACGATGCATATAAGCATCGTCCTTTCTCTACCAAGTTGAAAAGTCCCGCGTTCAAATCCCGCCACTAGCGCGCGAATCTTTTTTTTTTTTGTGGGAGATTTTTTCATAAGATGCCTGAGTTAGTCGGCCAAAGGCGTGGGTGACCTGTTTTTATTTTTCCTCCTAGAAACTAAGGTTTATCTTCTAGCAAACAGAGAACACAATCAATTTATAGACATAATACATATGGCGCAGTATGGTCTGAATCACTGATGCACCTAAACCCTACAACAACGAATATTTAAAAGGTGTTGATCAATCCAGAAATTAATTTAATATAAATCTGAAGATATTAATCAGTCATATAATAAATAGATCATCGAACAAATAACTTTTTTAAGAAGGGCATGACAATGCTCCATGCTTTATATGTTTCCCGTGTGCATCTAAATGGCAGTGGTACACTGAAAACCTGATGCACACCGGAAAACATACAAATTCTATTATATTTCAGCATATTTAGGATTCACATGCAAGCAATATCTCTGTGTTCATGCGTGTAGTTCAACTCTAATAGTAATTTGGATAGCGCTCTTTTATACTGGTGTAAATCGATTCAAATTTCGAAGGAAGAATGGGCTCTGACATCATCTGATCTTTCTCTCTCAGCGACTTGGGATGAACAGTGGAATTTTCATCTTCGTTTCCCAGGATGTCGGGGAAGTGGCAGTAAGGAGATTACAGAAGACAGCTACTTGAATGAGATCGGTGCTGGTTTTCGAAATTCTCGAAGTTGTCAGGGAGAGAAGAAGGCAGCACCTGAGGTTTGGTGACATCACAAGGATTCTCCCACGCCAGCTCAATCGGAAAAAGATGGTCTTCCTGAGAAAAGAGAGAGAGAGAGAGATCTCTAGTGGAGGTAATAAATATTTTAGTATGCTATCCTCTTATGAAGTAATGGGAAAGCAACACTTATATGCGTATGCCCACTCGCATCTTCAGTACCTTCGGAGGATTGAGGATTATCCAAATACTTCTGAGATGACAATGTGTGTATCTTTAGTAGTGGCTTTATAAATGGCATTCTGAAATCATCTGAATGATAAATTTTATCCTAAATATCTAAAAAAAACGGAGAGACTTTACTATAAGTTTTCAAGTTCCTTAAATTGCAAATGAAGCCCCAAATTTTCAATCTGTATTTATTAAACGAAAGCTAAGGGATCGGAGGTTGGAACCTTCTCATTAAAATTAATAAAATAGTCATATATTAGTGTTCTGAATGCAGTCAGTTTATGGGAACTGGCCTTAGCCGGTAAGAGTCTAAGATATTGGCAGTGTTTCCAAATGATCTATTACGTTCTTACACATTTTGAGGAAAAAAAAACCAAGGTTCTATTCTTTTTGTGACCATTTCAGTCTGACGCAGGCGAGGACTGCTAGGAATTCTATTAATTTGTTCCAGTCTGTGAAAAAGAAAGGTCCTGACTATCGGAGTCATCTTTTATATCACTGGGGAATGTATTTCAGTTTTTAGAGTTGTCTTTCAAAATAAAGTCTGGTATTTTGCTAAAAGAGATGCAGGGTGATTCAAAATTCACTTCACCCAAAATTTTCAATTATATACATATAAATATTGAGGATAATAATAGAAAATAATAGAAAAGGTAAATCAATATAGTTTTAATATAATTTTATAAATATAATATAATTATATGAATATATATTAATATATATATTATATTATTAATATATTATTAATATATATTTAATTTAATTATATAATATAATTGTATTTTAATATAATATAATTTAATTTAATATAATACAATTTAATATAATTTTTAATATAATTTTCTTGTATTAGAAAATTATATTCAAAATTATATTAAAAAAGTAAAATTAAAATTATATTAAAAATTAAATTAAAATTATATTAAATAACGTGAATAAAACTATCATAATAAATAATAACTTACCGATTATAAATGCAAAAAAAAATAACAATATTCAACAAATACAAACATATGACTTTAACAGTTTATTCACTAGTATTAATCTTGATAATTTAAAAGTCGTTCTCCAGAAACTATATTTGGAAAATAAAAATGCTATAAAGATTGATTTAACCTATTGGGATACTCTAATAAATTTATGCATCTTTAATAATTATGTATATGACGGAACATCGTTATACTCGCAAGTGAATGGCACCCCTATGGGAAGTCCAGCATCAAGCATAATCGCAAACCTTTATCTATATTATACAGAAAGAGCATTCCAAGATAACCTACTTATATTCAGATACGTAAATGATCTATGTGCGTTTAATTATCCACATTTTGTTCAGGATTACAGTAAATTATATCCAGAAGAACTTGTATTAGAAAAAACTAATAGTTCTGATACTATAGCAAATTACCTGGATCTTCATATAGAAATATTCCATAATAATAATATAGACGTAAACGTATATAATAAAAGAGACGCATTTAATTTCAATGTACTCGGCCTTACAAACTGGAGATCTAATATATCAAAATCAGTGCATGCTAATATCATTTTATCGCAATGTCTGAGGATTGCTTATATTTGCAATAATAATAACTGTTCAGCAAACATAATAGCATTGTACAACAAGTTGATTAATAATAATTTCCCTATCGCTTACCTGAAATACCACTTCAGGAAAGTGATAAGCATAATTAATTTCAAAAATTTGTTTTCTGAACCCATTGGTTCAATATAATTGTCATATTTAGTGCCATGTATATATGTACATAGGATACAGTTTGAATTCTTGGTGCGTAGAAAACTCGTACCCACCGGCTTGCAAATTACAGTGTGTATCATTTTTTTTTAATTTTTTTATTTTTAAACATAGTTAAATTCATTTAAGTTTACTTAAGTTCACGCTGAGGTAACATGCAAATTCAGCTCAGGGTCCTACTATAGGAACGGGTTTGCGATCCCGGGCATACCCGAGCCACAACTTATATCTTGTAATGTCTTTAAGCTGTCCTACACTCTTTATTTTTATTTCTCCGAAATTATGAGGGCAATCCGAGGACGTAGGAGAAACTATTTCTTATCTATACCACTATTTTTCGCCTTTATGGAGTTCAGGTTCTATTATTCCTACTCCTTTAGCTTTTCTTCTTACTATCTGCATGTTTCTCTTTGCGTTAACTTAAATTTGATTGGTTAATTAATTAATTATTTATTTTTATTTATTTTTACCGTATCCATCACATAGGGGGCACCACATATTATCTTGACGACTATTATCGTTATTGTATTATGTCCTGGATACGGTGAATATGTAATATGTATTATATATTTAATCTTATTGTAATCATTAAATTACGTTCTCCGTGGTTAACGATGATTAATATATGCTTACATTTATAATTTATTTAAAATTTACTTATATTTTCTTAGTTTTGATTCTAAATTTTCTAAAATTTCTTAACCATTTTTAATCACTATATTTGGTTTATATTTGGTTTAGATTTAAATTACTTAGCATAAATTGATCATTACAAAAACAAAGAACTTCTTGTCGTTTTTTGCCTTCAGTCTGGGTGGTTGGCCCCAGTTGAAGTCATCTGGATTGTGGCGATAATAATATATATATTTTTTTAAATCCTTAGCGTTTTCCTAAATCCCTGAATGATTTACCCTTTCTATTATTATCCTCAATATTTTATACACATTATGGTTGTAATGCATGATTGCTCTGCAACTGCATTGACCCATAAATATTAGTTACAGTTGTTATAATTATTAACTTTCTTTTTTATTACTGATATAAATAAATATTTATATATATAACGCTAATTTTGATTCATCCGGTAGAACACATAAACGAATCATTTTATAGTTGTTGTTGTAATATGGTTTTAAGAGCATTAGCGACTAAGACCATATTGCTCTGTATGCTGTTTGTAAATTGCATATGTTCTGTGGTCCATTTTCTTTTTTTCTGGATGAAAAACCCCAGTTTCTGGAAGAAAAACATTTTCATACCGCACGTTTAGTTACCTGCCGACAGGATTCAAACTCAGGTTTTTTTCCACCCAGTGTGGGAAGGACGGCGATTCTAGCCACTATGCTACTCACGAGCGCGGAAATTCTTGAGGAAGTTCCTTGAACCATTCAGATACCATTCTTGCAGGGTGGATTGCATTATCGTCTTGTAACAATCCATCTCAATCCAGGTAAAAATGAAACACTGTACGGTGCAGTTTTCTGATACGACAGAAAACAACCTTCTAAACAGTATGAATTTAGAAGGCTGTATTATCGTATTTTAGTATGAGTTTAGAAGTATCAGTTTTTTTCGTCCAGTAAAACAGGCAAATCGACCACAGAACGCATGCAATTTAGAGACACAATACATACATGGGTATACGTAAGAAATTACCTGGTGACGCTAATATATTAGTTTGGTTTGGCCAAAATTACCACCTGTCTGAAGGCCTTCCAGCGACCATCTTAGATAATTCCATTGAACCCTGCCACCGTCATCAGACAAGAGAAGAAACGCTTTGCCACCTTCCTCACATAGACATGGCAAACTGGATGAATCAATTCCCCTAAAGGGCCCCATCATCAGGAAATTCCTCCCTAACGTATCGCAAGTATTCGCAAAACCTCCACACTGGTTTTCACAAGGGCCCTACACCACCTTCCTCATGACGGACCACGACTCAATTAACACTAAACTCGTCTCCATGGGTATCGTCCCGGACCTTCGTTGTCATTGCAGACAAAATGAAGACTGGGATCACATTCCTTTCGTTTGTCCATCATATGAAGACGGACTTGCGTTGCACCCTCACAACGAGAATCCAAGACCTGCCTTGCAGACACGAACATTTCTTGATTAGAGAAGGAAAAAAATTATGATATTAGGGTCCCCTGTAAATGATTACATCTACCCATATTTATTTTGTTTGTAAATTACGTCTGTTCTCTGGTCGATTTGCCTGTTTGCTGGACGATAAAACCGTGCTATTTACGCCTGAGACCAACTAACTGAGCCACGTAGTGAAAAAAAGCCCACTAAAATTTCTCGCGTCATCGACAGGATTCGAACCCGGGCCTTTTCCACTCGGTGTGGGGAGGATGGTGACGATACCACTGTGCTATCCGCGCAGACTCATCAGAGAAGAGCACGCTATGAGGCCTTCTCCAGCTACGCACAGGATCTTTTAGAAAGACGGAGATCACCGCTTACCCACCCTGCAAATACAAACGCCAATGAAAACACAGGATGGCAAAAATTCCCTCACCTCAAGAGCCTAATGATAAGGGACCAACCTCACTGACGAACAACACTACAACCTGGATTTGACTCTATCTTGGACCGGACATAGTTAAAGCAGAGTTGAGCAAGGGATTGCAACCTTGCTCAACTCTACTTGCAAATCCTGTTCTCCAGGGTAGGGTCATGCTAACCGGACCCTCTGACTGGGTAGGAGTTTTTGCGCTCACCTGATCACCTATATGCCACTGGTGACCTACACCCAGCACTCTTGGTGTGTAACTTAGAGGATGTCTTCTTCTACCGTTCTAACTTTACCCTCCCATGTTACACACTCTTCCCTTCACTCTAACTTTTTTTCTTTCTTATTTTTTAATATATAGGGCCCGCCATGGTAAGCTCAGGCCGAGATAGGGGTCGCCCAGCCAGTGAACTTAATCCCTACTACCTGACCCGGCTCCTCGCTCCTAGTACAATAACTATGGGTCAGCGGTGTTCCACGCGCCCATAGGCTAAGAGGCCAGATGAACAACAACCGCTCACCATACAAACCACATATCACTGACGCTATCTGGCCTTCAACACAAGAAAAATGGTCGCTGATTTGTGGGATACCACAACTCTTGATCCCAAATACTATGTACATAGTATTTAAGGGCCACAGCCAGAAATTCCCAAAAGCTGCAATCAATGCAGTGAATCATGCTCCTTACGAGCGTGTCGTACATTTTGTACTCCGCCCCTTCGAGTCCTGGCAGATAACCTTCAGGTCCTGGAAGACCTGAGGTTCATCTGCGAAAAATCTTGCTGTCCTCGCCTGAAACCGACTAGCTGAGTTAAAATAAAAAAATAAAACAGTTCATATCTACCTGCGTCACAGGCTCATATGCACCTTTGACCCATGTGGTCGCGCTGCAGTATAAACAACCTCTTTTTATAGCGCTTTTCTCACACGTTACACACCATGTGACTTCTATTTACATATTTTTCGTAGATTTTTGTATATCCCAAAACTTCCATTTTCCTAATAAAGTTTCCAGGCAGTGTGAATTCTGAGTAGCGAAGTTAAGAAATCTCAGAATACAAATGTAGAAGCAAGGTGACCGTTCTCAGCAAACATGTTTACAGTACACGACATAGGTCGTGTTCAAGTAACTAGGCGCTGTTAAATTTTGTGGTCGCTTGGAAAGATCAAGCAGCGAAAGTCATACCACGATACAGGCAGTTCTTAAGAAAGGATCTCTATCGCGGACACAAGTCTCCTTGGCAACATAAATAGTTTTCAAAAGGAAATGAAAGTCTGCAGGAGTAACCATTCACCGGCAAGCGTTCGCCGTCCAACACAAAAAACGACCAAGAGAAAATGGATTATGTCAATCGTTTCATCTCAGAACTACCGATATCATTACTTTCCAAAGATCCCAAAGATCCACTGTAAATCGTCTTAAAACGAAACACCGTTCGAACGAAACACCCTCCTGTGGGAGACTATTTAAAAACTGTTATAAACATCTCTAGGAAACCAGAGTGCAGAAAAACTTAGTTCAATAGGTAACATAGTAACTCAATGTAGATGATATTAAACATTGCTCTAGGCAGGAGGTAATCTAATAAAGGTTGTTTATTATTATTTACTTATGTTTAGGTGTTTATTTCTTAGCCCTAGCGTGACCTTAAAGCAACTTGTCAAGCACGTACTAGATTCCTTGAAAACATGACGTCACCACAACTGTAGAATGAGGAGAAAGCAGCAGAATAAATTTCTTTTCAATGTCGTCCTATAACATGGTACCTTTCGCAGAAGCAGAATGAAAAGGGGAAGAATTTTACGACTACTGCCGAGATTCCAGCATACCAATCCACAAGCAAAATCGTTTGTTTATGTCGCTTTTATAAAGAGACAGACCCGATATAAATGTCTCGGGAAAATCCTTCCACCATCCCAAATTATCCGTTAAACTAGGACTTGGTATAACTTTATCCTGAAAGCGCTAATCTACTCTATGCAAAGTATCCCATTCTGCTTGCAATGAATTTAAAAGATTGGCACCAGCTGACGCAAAACGGCTCCAAGAGAAGTCCACCATAATCTGTAATAATGACAAAACATTACCGGAAGTAGTTCTCTGATCGCGGCCTGAGACATTATTCATCTGAAGTGCTCTCTAATATTACGTCACTAACGATCTTTTCACTTCGCAGATTCTGACCCCGGTATGTGGCCTAATTATTGCTAATCTTGACAAATAACCTGGGCTGTTTGCGCAGTAGCCATTGGTTGGATCCGCGAGCCGATTATTTTTCTCCGATCTTTATTTTCTCTACTTTCGTCTCTTCTAATTAATTTTCTCTTTCAAACCGGCAATAAACATTCAAAGAATTCCTGGGGGAACTCCTGTAAAGTTTCCAGTTTACCTCTACCTCTTTTGCAACGATTGTGTGTATAACTGACCACGTCTAGTACTAAACCTCCAATGAGTGAAGAGCTAAAAATTACATTTTTCAAAGAAGAGAACATTTCCGGGTATCGAATTACCTGTCGACAGTAGCGACATCTCGCAACAAAAATAGACACGAATAATTTAGTTCATGTTGTGATGGTTGTTTTTTTTTTTATATATAATATCTCTCTAACATGGTCTAAAGAGGTATGAAGCGCCACCAAATAAAACTCGATGTTTATAACAAGGTAATACCAGAATCTCTACATATCGATGTTCGCTTTATTGTGTATAACGAGGTAATACTACAGTTTCTACGCATCAAACTTGCTTCGATAAACTCCAAAAGCATAACCCAAGTCCACTTAAAACATTTTTTTCCAAACAATCGCTGTATAACAGTCTCCTCTAAGAATTGTGGTCACTCCACTGAGTGATCCAATCCTACGATGAAGTCTTTCATCAAGGAAATATTTTTAAATTTACAGCCTGATGTAGTGGCTCTTTAGGCACTACGTCAAGCTGCCAGTTTAAAAACATTTTGATTCTTAACACGGAGCCAAAGCAACTAATCGCACGAGGCGTAAGTATATAATTATTATTATCTTATTTTTACCTAAGAGACACCCGATTACGGCCATTGGCCAGGAGGTGCATATACGTAGATATTGTACACTGGTCGACAAAATTAACAGAATACGCAGAAAACGTTGTGTAACTTGCGCAGCTTGCGATGAAAGAGGAAATTATTTGGTATGGTGATGTACCATAGAATAACGATGAAATGAGGAGACAGAGAGAAGCTTTGGACAGGTATAAAGGACATCTATAGGAGTTGTATAATAATTACCAAAAAGGGTCACATTACAGACTTCCATCTTGCTGTTAGAGCCAGGTAGCGGTCTGTTCTGGTTGACGTAGCCCTCGGGACCTTGGCCAGCTCTTCTTGTAATGATTCCTGTCTGCCGAAACTGCTTCCATAGCGCCGAGACGACACTGTGTGACACATTAAGCTATCTAGAGAAGACTTCAGTTATAGCTCGGACACAGCATGGTTTTGTTAAGGGGAAGCCTTGCCTTGCCAATTTGATTGAATATTATGATGCAGTAAGAAAAGAACTGGATGCAGAGAATAACTTTAATATTATATATTTGGATCATAGAAAGGCTTTTGATACTGTTGCACATGGAAGACTGCTGCAAAAATTGGACCAGTGTGGCATTGGAGGCAAATTGCTGCTATGAATAAAGGGATGGTTGAGGGGGAGAAGACAGAGAGTGGTAATCAATGGGCACTGCTCATCGTGGACTAATGTTATTAGTGGAGTCCCTCAGGGTTCATTGTTGGGTCCATTGTTGTTTTCTGTATTTATAAATGATATTGATGATGGTATATCAAGCTTAATGTCCAAGTTTACAGATGATAGCAAGGTTGGCAGGGTTGTTTAGGACACTACTGACAGTATGCTGCTGCTGCAACAGGATCTGGAAAGGTTGAGCAGATGGGCTGAGAGGTGGCAAATGAAGTTTAACATTGACAAATGTAAAGTACTACATATGGGAAACGGCAATCCCAGAGCAACGTATCAACTCTGTGGTACTACACTGACAGTGGCAGAGAATGAAAAGGACCTGGGGGTAATTGTGCAGGCAGATATGAAGTTTTCTGAGCAGTGCAGACGGGCTGCAAGCGTAGCTCATAGTGTCTTGTCAATGATATACAGGAATTTTTCCAGCAGGGATAAGGAGGTGATTATTCCTTTGTATAAGGCAATGGTCGGGCCACACCTTGAGTGCTGTATACAGGTCTGGAGGCCTCATTTTAAGAAGGATGTAGAGCTGTTGTAACGAGTACAGAGAAGGGCAACAAGATTAGTGAATGGAACAAAGCGTTTCTCTTAAGAACAAAGGCTTAAGTATTGCAAATTACAGTGTCTGGAGAGTAGGCACCGGCGAGGTGGTCTGATAGAGGTGTATAAAGCCTTGAATGGTTTGAGCATGCTCAATGCTGATGGGATTCTTCCTCTTGCTCAGAATAATCACCTGAGAAAGCATAAATTCAGATTGAGGAGGGACAGATGTAGGATAGATGTGCGGAAATTTGCCTTTAGCCAGCAGGTAGTTTGTTGGTGGAACAGACTTCCATCCCTTGTCGTGGAAGTTGATAGCCTAAATAAATTTAAGGCTCAACTGGACAGGTATTTCGAACGAACGGAGGGGTGAAGTGGAAGTTTTTTTTTTTTTTTTTTTTTCTGGCTGATGCTGCATAAGCTTGCTTTCTTGCATCATATGCCTCTACTAATGCTAATGCTAATGCTAACGTGCCACCTCTGCCTACGACTGCCCGACTTCAAGTCGTCCAACTTAACGTCATCTCAAAGAATCATCTGAACGATTATGGCATGCCATTCTGAGTGTTGGAGATGTCACTATCCCACTACTGAGCAAGCCAAAAAAATGGGAATGGAATATGGTCGCGACCCGTGTTTTTATAGACATGAATAATTTGTATAATGTGCGGTAATGTGCTATAAGATGGTAGATCGATTTCTATTGAATACTCGGAATTTACTTGCCAGGATGCCTATTATATCACATATTCGCCTTCGACAACGCTGTGTACAATAAAATATTCATGAAAAACATTTTGTTCTGTTAATTTGCAGTATATTTATGATTCCAGTGGTTCGCAATTCCCAATTGATCCTCATTGATTCGCTATTCCTTGATATTTCACGTGCATTTGAAAATCGACTGTCTGCACTTCTAGCTTTCATCTTATAATCTACGACCCCCCCCCCCTTTACTGGAGGTGCTTGATTCACTGCTTAAATATCGCAAACTCTCGGTAATAATTGATGGTACTTCATCAACTCTGTATAAGTTTCGCAAGGTGTTGCTTATGGCTCACAGTTGATTCTGTTTTTCTTTATTGTTTACTTTAATGATCTGTCAACCTTATTTCTTACTTCAGTGGCTAAATGTTGAGTAGTAACTCAATGTAGATGATATTAAACTTTACAAATTAATATATTCTTCAACTGACAGTGACGAACTCCAGTCCTGTTTTAATCCCCTCTCACCCCACTCAATAAAAATAACTTGTTTCTAAATCCATTAAAATGTAAATTATGCCAATTTTGCTCGAATCATGCTCGGTCTTTACTGATTATTATATTGGAAACTCTCTAATTGCAAACTCTGATACATTCAAGGACTTGGGTGTCCTATTTCGATCTGACTTTCATCCCTCTTCCCATGTTGATCATGTAATATCTCAGACTTCCAAACTTCTTGGATTAATTAAGCGTTCTTCCTCGATTTTCAAGAGTGAGGAAGTTATGATTCTTCTCTACAAGCAACTTATACTTGCCATTTTTGATTATTGTGGTATTATTTGGCCCCCAGAACAGGGGACCAATCTTTCTCGCAGACTTGAGAGAATTCAAATTAAATTCTTGTGCTTCCGAAATCGCCTCTCCTTTCACCATCGAAACTATGGAGCTCTTTGCCGTTGCTTCATAATCGACACTTACTTGGAAGGTCTCTATTCCGCTCCCTTCGGATATTGAATAATCACAATATTGAGTTTACACTTAAACCTTCTGTGAACAATAAATTGCTCTTTACTCTGTTTTGTTGATCCAAAACTTTGTATATATTTAATACTAGTGACTGTTTTATATTGATTCTCTGTAATGCTCGGCTTTCCCACCATTATCTTGGTGGGAAAGCCGAGCATTCTTACCCTCTGGGTGAGAAGTTTGTAAATAAATAAATAAAGATTGATTTCTCAAATAGCTATAGGCCTGTAGTCTTTGCCAGACTGGGAATTGTTACTTTTGAGAATTGGTTTAATGGAGTACGTTTTCCATACGTTCGAAAAGTGATTTTCTCTTAAGATTTGATGAAAAACGCGAAGTGGGTCTGTGATGTACGTATATGCTGCTAATCTTAATCATAGAGTCTTTAACGTCATATCTGGTTATTTCTGTAAGGATTAAGTTATTTGAGCAGATCTGTTTGCATTTATAGTCAGTTTGAGATTCTTCTGATACTTGATGATTCCTCACATCTGTAAATTCGCATCATGGCTAACCTTGCAAATGTCATCACAGGCTTTGGAAATAAAAACTTTAAATCATCGGCATAAACCAGCAGATTTGGATTTTCTTGTCGAAGTGGTTGTAGAGATGCTGAAAATATAGTACCGGATAGAACACCTCCTTAAGGGATACCTGCTGTGGTTGTGACGAGAATATTATAGATATTAGTGGGGAAGAGATGTCTGTGATTTAGGCTGTACTGTAGATAGGACATAACCATTGTGTCAATGAGGAAATGATTTTTTAGTATTTCAGTGGCTTTCTTGTGATCAATGCACCTTTGATGTTAAGTAAAAGACATCCCATTATATACGACGCAATATGGCCTAAGTTGCCGATGCGCCTAAAACCTTACGCCTAAAACAGGAACGTAAATTGTATGTGTTTCGGTGTTCCCCCAAAAGCAATATAGTGTTCATCGTCTATGGAGAGTAGATATAGATTTTTCCAGTAGAAATCCAGAGAAAGTTTTAAAATTACATCTATTTTTATATATCTAGTGAAGGAAACAGCAACATCAGTGTTGCTTTTCCTCTTCAAATTAATTTTCTGTTTACACGTTTCTCTTCTTAGGTTGGTTTCGATTGAGAGCGAGGTGATGTGAAGCGAAGTGAGTAATACTGTCAGTTAGTCTGATGCCCAAAGTATTGTAATGTACTAGATCAAGGTGATGTGTGAGAAGCGTTTCAAGTTGTTTCAGCGAAAGGGTTTCCATGGTATTATACAATTCATACCATACTTTGACCTTTGTGCTTTGGGAGAGGCATATTCATACCTTCCATCACGGCGGAATCTGCATTTGTGCTTAAGTTTGAGACGAGTCACGTTAAAAGTACGAATCGCATTTCTGGCTTCGCTGTTATGGCTGAATAGAAGGTAGAATGGCACTCAGATTTGCAGGTGCTTTAGGACATCTTTGAAGATGGCAAATGACAAATGTTTGAAGAAAACTGAAATTTTCAAGTGGCACAGATGCATTAAAGGTCAAGAATCTGTGTGCCATAACAACCACTCTCAAAGACTTATCAAGAAATGAAAATATGAAATTTCTCCGTTGATATCTTTCCAAGAAATGCCTATTCGAAAGCAGAACATTATCTGATACGTTAAATGTCCAGTAATCAGATTATGAAAATTTTTGAACGACCCTGGGCAATACTTATTAAAGTTCTGGATGCATTATGAAATTATAGAACGACAATTAATTAACGATATTATTCATTCGTAAAAATTGCATTCATACATAAGAAAAGAAAAATTCATTACGATTTTGGTCGCATTGGTGAAATTCAAAATGCCCTTCTTATTTCGGCTGTAGTTAGCTAGTTTCAAGAGGGTTTCGTCCCTCCCAAAAAGTCATGTTTTTCCTACCACGTACATCATCTTCCTGTAGCTAATGTGTCAGCTTCGGTTGCATAGTCCCTTCACTAAGAAACCAGGGTTTATCATCCTGAAAACCGACCATGGATTCCGATTGTAGATCTTAGCTGGCCAGCGCTCATTTCAGGATCGCCGATTATCAGAAGGGACCTGTCTGTTTCATAAGCTTTATTTGACGAGTTCATTTAGTAATCACGATATTAAAATTTAAGGAAAGTTAAAAATAAATAAAAACAGACTCTCAGTAGAATTTCCGGAAGCGGAAGTGCGTAATAAGTCCCCCCCCCCTCTGGAAATGTTGTTTTACACCGTGTATGTGTTGCTGGTTTTTATCACCCGAAGTAAGAGCATAAGCACACTTTGAGAGCAACAGTGTTCTACAGGGTGCATTGCCAACAGGCTATAACAAAAATAACCCTCGACACATTGCGTCGCCGGATGTGACAAACGACTATTGTTGCCATCTGGCAACACCGTACTGCATTTCCGTAAATCATTAGACACAATGGTCGACTTTTTTGCTGATCGTCAGTGCAATGTTTATCATTACATAAGACTCGAAACCTATAGATAAATATTGATTTAAGTTCCTTGTGAATACGTTATGATACCGATTTATCTGCAGATAAAAACTCTTAAGATGAAAAATTTATTGCTAATTTGTTTAAAAAATTGGTATCAGTTTGGGGCGAGGCCATAAACATAGGTCCCTGGAACACAAAATATTTATCATATTGATAAATCGGAAGTTGAACATTCTTCGAAGTTGCAGACCATAAAAAATGTTTTAATTAACACTAATTCCTGATTGAGATATCGATTGAGAAAACCTGACTCGAAAAACTCAATAATATACGTATTTATTACATTATGAAAAATAAGAGACTAGCTAAAGCGTAAAATAAATAATTTTTAAGCCAGTTCGCAAATGCTAAGTCTGTCCGTCCGTCCGTCGACATGCAACAAACAGATTACCGACGAATGGATTTCTATAAAATTTAATATTTGGCACTTTTTAAAAAAATATTTATAGAACCGCTCCACATTGCATTAAAAATTGGACAAGGATACTGACTTTAAAAAAAATCTAGAATTATTTATTTATTTTTACACACATTTATTTATTTATTTTACCATAAATTTCAAAACGTATTGATTTAAGATGCTACTTTAAAATAATTACATAAAAGGAATTACAAATAATCATAAATTGGCGCAAAGTAAGTATTCATAAGGCGTTTCATAAAATGCAGGCCATATTTTCAGGCGCCTCCGTAGCCAGGTGGGAAGGAGCAGCAGTGCGTAGCACACGCTTCTTGATTAAACCGGGGTTCAAGCCCGTCACCACCAAATACGGAGGATGCGGAAAGGTCAGGGAATGACCACCGCATATCCCGGAGCAATATGGCCTTAGTTGCTAATGCTCCTAAAAACCAAACAACAAACAGCCATATTTTCAAGATATATTCAGGACCGAAAAAAAAAAAATGATAAAATTTTTAGGCGTTTCAGAAAATCAGGCACATATTGCATGTCTTTAATTGCGTGTGTTCTGTGGTCCATTTGATGTTTAAAAAAAAAAAAAAACATTCAGCCACGCCTGAGACCGACTAACTCAGCCACGTTGTGAAAAATACCCATAAAAATTCCTTATATCATTTATGGGATTCGAACTCAGGTCTTTTCCACCCGGTGTTTTAATATCTTTAAAAAATGTCTTAAACACAGAAATATTGAATATAGTAGATTCCATTTAAAGGTCAAAATATACATTTTTCCCAAAAGACCAAATTTAAAGGAAGGAGCCCAGGGCCCCTTGCTGATGAATTTGGCGGAACCCTTGATTTTCCGTTAGCCTCAAAAAAATAAAATTTTAAATTGTATATGACATCCCCTTACACTTTAATTACATTAATGACACTCTAATGAGCAAACACTTTCTATTAGTTGCTATTATGTGGAGGCTGAAGTACTGCTTTAGTGGGATGTCCAAATTCAAGGTCTCTGCCTCTCAACTATTCTTATAAAACATCCTAAAAGTATTCAGTTGGATTCAGATCTGAGCTCTGGACTGGAGACTGCGGGTTCGTCACATTATTCTCCTCAAATCACTGTTTTACTGATCGTACTCTACGACAGAATGTTGCCATTATAATACAAATAATCTCCTAGCCAAAAGTCAGAATTGTTTAGAATTTGTTTAGTATCCAAACTACAAAACAGGCCCAAATTCATCACCGCACTTCATTGTTGATACGGTACAACTTGAGGAAGAACTGTTCTTGGGGAACACGACATACCAAAGGTGCATCTATTTCATGCCTCAACTGTTCAGCAAGATTCATCACTCAACACAAGGTTCTGCCATTGCTTCAATGCCCAATGCTCCTGTTGCTGCAATGCCCAATGCCCCTGTTGCTGCACAATAATAGGCATTATTGGAAGACATCTTCGGCTCACTGGAAGCTGCGCAATCGTAATAAGCCATTCTATAAAATGTTTATCTTTTCATAATTTACTGTCCTGTAACTGTCCTAGTTCTGCTAACTATCTCCAAAATCATCTCATTAAGAGTATATTTGCGATTTATTCTCTATTCCTTTCCATTGTAGATACACTCTGTGTCATTTTTGATGGTTCACTTGGCTTGGGATGAACGGCATTGCCTTCATTCTTCCATTGGAGTACGATGTTTCCAACAGATAAGTTTTGGTATCGAACTCTTTCTGTTCTCTAGCGAATCGACATGTGCGCTATGTGAAAACCTACTATCACATCTCCTGTGAAAAATTCTAGATCGTTTTCTGGTGCCATTCTCATCCATCTATCTATCACTGAGAGTTCACGACTTTTATAACCTACCTGTAACTCGTAGATTCTTGTAAGTTGGGACTTTTCCAAGAAATGGGCCCCAAATATACCTTGGAGAACAGTGCGTGTAGAAAATATATCACGAGGTAGATGTGTGTAAGAGGGACGATGGTTGATATTAGTTAGTCCATGACAATAGGCCTGGAACAGCAGTGATCACAAATAATATGGTGGAAACTGGAAAGCGGACGCACGGGGTAAGCATGGGATGTCTAGTTCAAGCCAGCAGATCATCTGCTGGCTTGCACTAAACATCCACCGATAAAAATGGAGAAACTTCTCGCAATATAACGTTCCGACTCTCGCGGTTAGTAGTAATTACGATCCTAATATTTCCAACGATGTGGATACAATTTAGATTCGAATCCCATCTCAAAGGCGAGGAACTGTTATCAGTTTTTTTTTTTTTTTAATGTAGCGGAGTCCAGTCAGTCTTGGACGAGAGCCCGATGGTTTTATCTCCTGACGGTGTTTCATCCAACAAGCAAACCAACCGAATAATAGATTCAATTAAATAAAAATAAAACAAATTTTCTGTTTATACTCCGGGATGGCCACATATGATCAGAAGAGTTCACAAGATAGAAAGAATACAAGAACATCGCCATGTTTAGTAGTCAAGAGAGTTTCATCCACGGTAAACTGAAATGCAAGTGCAAATGTGCTTCGCATTTCACCATTCGGCTATTTACAGTCACATATGATGAAGCCCCATATCCTTAGTTGCCCTGGCGCTTAACACAGACACTCTAGACTCATTTCCATTATTGGAGCTGAGGAAGAACTACACTTCATTAATTGCCATTTAGAAAATTCTCAGTTTGATTGATATATATCACAGGACCTTCTGAAGGCGCTTTTACTTGGCGCTGAGTTTGTGGTTCTCGAGTGAAGGCATCGGATTCCTCTCCAGTGTATTCCAAATTTCTCAACTAACTAAACCCAACAAACTGATTTCGCCTGTGAAGACTGGAAATATACAAATATCGACACGTCCCTTTCTGGGGTGGCGAAATGATGCAGACGTAGTAATCGGAGTACCCCTCTCCACTTAAGAGAAGGGTACTAGATACTACTGGAAACGATCAAAAGAAAATACAATTTATTATCATAATAATTAGCAAATAACGCTGAAGGTGTCAGCAATATATACCTTTCGATCACGTTGCCAGCAACGCCACAGTACCGTAATCTTTTAACATCCTGGAATTGAAGCTCACGGTCCATATTGTGGATTCGCTATGGAAAAAATCTTTGCTGTCTTCTTACAGCGAAATAAGTTGAATCAAGTGAATGCCGAGTTTCCGTTGAGATTTGCTTGCAGATTGCAAAACTGTTTATCTGATGTCGCCTAACGTATGTATAAGAACACGCCTTTTTCTTTCATGTTCCTTGTTCCCAGTTGATCCACAGTCACGAAATTTTCATTATTACCTTGAAAATTTCAGCTTTTCATGGGCAGTCAACCTCGGGGAGTTTTTAAAAATATTTTTGTTGATATTCACTCTAATATATAGTTTCTAAGTAAGATTCCACTAAAAAACGCGTTGCTGTGTGGTATACGTCATGACGTTTGTCCACCAGTAAAGCGTGCTGCTTCAAACACGAATTGTGGCAAACTGAACAATTTAAATGCAAAACTTGTTGTACTGTAATAGGGTTTTAGGAGCATCAGTGACTAAGGCCATGTCGCTCCTTGTATACTGTCTGTAAATTTCGTATGTTCTGTGGTCGATTTTCTGTTTTTCTGGACAAAAAACCCGAGTTTTCAGGAGAAAAACACCATGCTACCCTTGTCTGAGACTGACTAACTCCTAAGATGGATAACAGGATGACTTCAGGGCACGAGGCAGACAATGATCTTGTGACAGTATCACACGCCACGATTGAAGATTAACGAATTTCATTGGTTGAGCATCTTGTGATAAATGGTTATTCCTCAGATTGGGTTAATCTAAGAAGTGGGGTTCCCAAGGGAAACCCACTGATGATTTTCATTTTCTTAAATGACATCGATGGAGGGATAGAGGGCATGATGTCTAAATTTGCAGATGATGTAAAGGTTGGTAGAGTAGTTAATAATCACCGCAAAGCAGAGCTTCTTTAGAGTGACCTAGAGGGATGGTAATTTTTGTGGTCAGGAAAATGGCAGCTATGCTGTAATCCAGCGAAGTGTAAGATATTACACCTAGGGAAGAGTAACCCCAAAATAACTTATACAGTTGGTGGAGTTGAACTAAATCCTAGTGGAAGAAATGGACTTGGGAGTTACGGTACGGTCATACATGAAGTTCTCCGAGTATTGTAGACTGGTTGCAAGGAAAGCCCATGGTGTCCTATCGATAATTTATGGAACAATTGCTAGTAGAGATAAGGATGTCATAATCCCGTTATATAACGCTATTGTTAGACCACACTTGAAAAACTGCTTTCAAGTGTGGAGACCGCATCTAAAAGAAAGACATCGGGCTTCTTGAAAGGGTCCAAAGATGGGTAACTCACCTGGTGAGATTGGAAAAAGGACGTCGATATGAGGAAAGACTTCGAATATGTGGGTTGCAGAGCTTAGAATCTAGGCACCTTAGAGGAAACTTGATTGAGGTATTTTAAGGCTCTGAGAGGGAAAAGTAAAATGAATGAAGACGAAATTTTCACGGTTATAAATGATTCTAGAACAAGAGGCCATAAATTCAAGTTACAGGGGGGTGATGTTTAGAATGGATTGCATGAAATTTTAATTTAGCCAGCGAGTTATAAATTACTGGAATAAGTTACCTGCATGGATGGTAGAGGCTGACAGTCTGGGGAAATTCAAAGGTCAGCTGGATAATAACCTACGGGAGGAGGGAAACGCATAGGTTGTCTATTTCCTTTATTAATTATTTTTTTTTATTTTCTTTTTGGCTGGTACATCATAAGCCACAGGCTTCCTTTCACCATGCGGCCCTTGTTAATAATAATACTAACTCAGCCACATTGTTAAAAAAAGGCTCATAAAAATTTCTCACGTCATCGACTGGATTCGAACTCGAATCTTTTTTACCCGAGGTGGGAGGACAGTGATTTTACTAACTGTGCTACCCAAAAGGGCAATGAAAGACTGTCCCATCCTTCAGTTATGTAACATCTTGCACTAGCGGCCTCATGACAGCAACCATCGTTTACTTGGTACCGTTGTACTTAATACAAAATAATTTAAGCTTACTTTTAAAATGAAACCCTGTATTAAAATTAAAACGTATTTAAATTGTTAGTCCGAGTAGCCTAAGCGAAAAATGAATAACAGTGGCAAACATTATTATAACTTTTCTGAAAAATTCTCATTTCTTCCCCCACCACCAAAGAACGAATAATTTTCTTATCGCTCAACGAAGACGACCAACGCATACCATCCACTTTCCAGATGCTGATCAAAGCACATTAAAAGTCAAGACCAGATTGCAGTTTTCCATTTTTATCAGCTTATCATCTAGCTCGTGAGCCGTGTTTAAAAATGCTTTTCGCTGACCCGACCAACTCGTGACCGGGTTCCAATCGGCTATTGTACAGCGAGTAAGCGGGGGAGCGCTCGGTGACGAGACCCGCAGACGACTACATTATTACTCCGTTATTAGGCTGAACGAGAAGGAATACCGGAAGTGCGTCATCACAGACAGGAAACGAAGAGAAAAAAGGCGTTATATAGCGAAGCTGTGGGAGTATCAAAAGGCGGTATCGATCGGCAGCATCCCTTGCTCAGGACTCGCTAGCCCGGGAGGATCTACACGCCGCCGCAGCGCTGAGGCAGTTATGAATACCGGTCCCCCCTGCGACCTCACGAAGGCCTGAGTGCGGAGCATCGTGAATGTCCTTCTTTTTTTATTTATTGGGTTCAAGAAACGCGTGCTGAGATACCTCCGGAGAACCATTTTTTAAAAAAGTGATTTATTTTCGAGTAGAAAAATAAACTCGCAGCCACTCCTCCTGACATTGCAGCAAAATAAGCATTTCTTTGCTATGCCTAACGTACGATTAAGTCGTGTGTACACTAGTTGACAAAAGTTAAGGTGCAGTAGAGTTTGCACACACCCTTGTGAATCGGATCGCAACTGTAGGTTCATATCGAGGAAGTAATGAAAAACCACGTGTACATATTGCTCTCATACGCAAATACAATGGTCTGATCGTGCGTCACTCAGTTCGATTGGCTATGCTCCAGGAGAAACAAATTTCCAACCGTCGGCAACCATCAGAACCTTACATGAACCGCAACACCTTTATTATTAAACGAATGGACTTTTATATCACCAGGACTCTTGAACGTTCTCATTGCAGCTTCACAGCTCCTTGTTAGTGTGCCTGGCTGTCGGGCGATAACTGGACACCCCTATTAAGGGCTGCAACCTCTTCTGCATTTCAGAAATGCCATCATTTATCCAAAATTCGATGCGGAATTGTTGCATCATAACGTAATGTATATTTCCATACCAAACTTCATTGACTTGTATCAGTTGTTTTGTAACTACTGCATTTTTTCATTTATACCTTAAACTTTGGTCTACCAGTGTATTTTAGCGCAGAGCTTGGCTGGAGCAAAATATTCACTAAATTAGATGCGATCCGATTCCTCATGGCGTTTCAAGCGTTATGGTTAAATTAGTAACTGAATTGCAGGTGATTACTTAGGTGCCTTCCACCCGCCAATGAAGAGACAATCACCTGTAAAATGTCTGTCTGTCTATAGTAGAGAGAATTTCAAAGGCATATCAAGATCATAGCGTGGAGCATTCAAGCTAGTTTTCCACTTCTTCTGATCAATTAACTGTTGGTCACAGAAATACACCAAGTAACCGTTGGTCGAAGAAGGATTTGAAGCAGTCGGTACCACGAATTATATGGATGAAAGGCATACGAAGTGAGACAGAAGAGGGGAGCCAACGTGTTACCCTGAACCCTATATAACTTCCCTCCACTATAGATGGAGGTACCTTACCAATAATAGATAGCAGAGGGCGTGCAGCTGGTTTATGTGGATTCAAGTTCATTCAAAAAAATCAAGGCACGTGAGAACAACATTTAATTTTTGTCCATTTTCGTCCAGCAAATTACTACGCAATGTACTAACCCCCCCTTCCCCTTATAGTCTCATTTGCTTTGGCACTTAACACACACGCCTAACCAAATCTGATTAGAAACAGTTTTGATATTATTTATCATTCGGATTTTATTAAGGCTTTTAATATTATGGTTCCTCTTGAGAGGTTGTATAAATTAAGCAGATTGGGATAAAAGAGGAATTCAATCAATGCATTAGGATTTGATGGACGGAAAGTGATTATAAATGGATGGGATATTCTTCGGTGTGGACTGGAGTAGCAAATGTGGTCTTTAAGGGATCAGTACCCAGTTAACTCTTATTTCCAATCTTCCTAAAATGATATTGATGATAGAATACAAGTGAAGCTATTAAAGTTTTCTGTTGATTTTATTGGTGAAGAGTACTAAGCATTATTCTTATGAGGAACGGCTTAGAAAATGTGGTATGTGGTATAACGCTCCGAGAGGAATTAGCTAATTGAGTAAATCAGGGAGGAATTTCTCATAGGTGGGTAAGACAAGAACCAGACGCCACAACTATAAAATCTTAAAGAGTAAGAGTAGACTATATCTTATGATGTTTACTTTCGGGCAACCTGTTGTGGAACGTGAAATAAATTTCCAGCAAAGTGGCCGAGGCGGTGAGTTTGGCAAAATCAAAGACGAATTGAATGAGCGCTATATGACGATGGAAATAATATAAGAGATTTTTTTTTTTTTTATTTTTGGCAGATGCAGAATAAGTTCTCTTCTTGGCATCATTATGCCACTTTAATACACTTTTCAATAAGAGCAGATGAGGAACTGGTGACTCTTGTTTCAGACTGGCCGTATCCTTTCCCCTAATCCATTTAACCTGGAAATAATCCAAATGGCAGAAATTGCACGAACACTCATGTCCCATATAATTTCTCTAATTGTAACCAAAATTTTCTAAGTTTATCTGACTATTTTTCCATTTTTAAAAGATGGATGGTCTAAAAGTTAAATGTTCTAATACTTTCCAAATATAGTGTAGTTTTTCCGTGTAATCAATATCTTCATCCAACTGGAGATTTTCAGAAAATATTCAGCTCACACTCACTCAGTCCACCTACTTTAAAAAGCATCGCGCCTTCAATAATAAACAGTTACCATTCTTCCTATGGGAAAAGAGCCTTTTAATCCAAAAATTTCGCTTTTGAGTGTAGTGAAAAATGACTTCACGTCTAGAAGAAAACAAAGTTTGTTTGTTTTTTTCTTTTGGAAAATGCTTCACACGTCAGTCCACATAACTAGCTCTAAATCAAGCTAACAGAAATGGAAAGCTTTTAAAGTAGGACTGGAAACACAGTCTGGTCTTGTTAAAAATGGGATATATGTCCGATGGGATTTCTGGTATGTACAGAGATGGGTTCGTGACCAGTTTGGGAATGTTACAAATCAGTCGATACATTGTAGTCAGCATGACGGTGTCCGAAATGGATTCGTCTCTAAAATTTCTCCCCGCATTCTAAGCAACGAATACCAAAGTGGTAAAATGAGTGTTCCTATCTTTCTTCTTATATATGAGCCGGTGAGAATCAAAGTGGTGTTAGTGAAATTTATACTCTTTTAGTATTTTTAACGTTTTTACCTCATCTAGAAAACTCAAGAAATATCATGAAATCTCTTAATAACTGTCTTTATTTATAGTAAAAGATTTGAAATATCATAGAAAATTACTAAAATTAAAAATGTTGAAAAAATGTTTTTGTGAATGACAGAAATGATTTTTACCGCTTTCATATTTAAAATTAATAAAAAGTTAATAATAATAATAAGCACATTATTGTGGTAAATTATATACTATATATAATAATAAATGAAAATATTACACCAGGTGAAATTATTAACAAAATAGGTTTTATTAAACTTATATGGAATACAAGCTCAATTTCTACACTAAATTGATAGCAAGTGACGTTTCGGGATTCTTTACCGAACCCCGTCATCAGGCCAAAAATGCTATGGGAAATTAGAACAGTTAACAAATATGTAAAATTAAATTGACATATAATTAATCATAAGTAATTACAACTAAAATCTTTAATTTTAGTTTATGTTAAAGATAATATGATGTGCGTTCAGGAACGTACTACCTATAACCATGATAAAACACATGATAAAAAGGTAACCATGAAAATTGTACATATCTAAGGCTTTTCTGGATACGGCCCTTTTACTTCCTACATCGCAATTTAACTGCAACTACATATAGTCTCTTCATGTATGTCTAAACATACTTCATTTTCTGCTTCCTATGTTGGTGTAACACAGGAGGAATGGTAAGAGTTCCTTCCTATTCTTTTTCTTCAACTTCATGACTGGTTTCGTTGGGTATAATTTCTCGTTTGCAATAATTGACAATTTTAGTTAGTCTTTCTGAACAGATTCTAATTTTTTCTTGGTACGATAATGACGCTCCCTGTGGACACTCGTGGAACTAATAACTTTATTCGCTAGCAAAATAAAAGGAAGCAAGGTTAAGGAACGTATATGTTGTATTAGCTTTTTTTTTTTTTTTAATTGATGACATAACACCACTCTAGTTCTCGTCAGTTCACATACGCATTTCACTTAAACCTCCCTTATAACAAAACAGTACAAGGTAGAAAAACGTGAAAGAAAAACATTATAAATGATAAAAAATCGAAAAATATTGTAAGCCTCTATAATTACTCCAGTTGCAGTTTTGGTTGCTGGGATTCGTTCTCACATAAAGACATCATTAAACGAAATTTGCTCCCATTTTTCTCCATATAACGATGTAATATACCACGACAGAGTAATTCGCTTGAAAGGTTGCATACACGATAATGAGTCTAATGGACACGGATACTAAAAAATTAAATAATGTATTCCGACTCCAACAACACCAAGTAAATGCGAACTTCATCCATTAGTAAAATTGCCAGGAAATTTCAACGAACCTCGACAATTTGTTAATTGAATGACCTTAGCATTGCACCCGTAAGTCTGAAGTGTAAGCTACCAATTAGTCACTCTTCACGGAACGGTAACGAAATTTCAAAAGCCAAAGAACGTGATGTCACAATTACTCGTGATCGGATTTGTAAATTATGCTACCAGAGCACCCCTTTATTCTCTTCATATTTCACCAGTAACGAGAAAACAATTCAACAGACTTCTGATGAGTTCCCTCGTTCCATCCTAAAAAGACAGAATCAAAGTTACAGTTCTTTCTGCAATTAATTTTATGTTTCATATTGAATAAAATTCTCTTAGAAAATAACTGTGTATTTTTTAAACAATACAGTTGTCTACAAACTGTTTCCTTGGATGTCCTCATTTTTTTGCTTGTAATTATGTTATTTCGCAGCAAATATTGCAGTTTGGAAGATTTTTGGGGAGGGTGGATTTTAACAACCGAAACGCTATGATCTTTGAATTCAGAAAACGAAACTTATGAACTGGAGTGATTCCAGTGCAAGTTCTCACTATGCTGATCCAAAACCAGGGATAAATCTTTTGGTAATCCAGATGAGGATCCTGGATTATCCGTGAACAAAATTATATGCGGGTAAAACTGACACAGATGATACTTTACGTTAGTGGGCCAAAATGAATTTATCAGTAAATAAATCTTGCAACCTATGGCTGACGCATATTTTTGTTACTTTGAAGTAGTCTAAGTTTAAAAATTCCAAAAGGTTTGTAACGTAGTCTGTGAAAAGTGAAATCTCCGGAATTAATAAAATAATAAACGTTTGGAAACCAAAGCATAGAAAATTAATTGAATTAGCGAAACTGTTCAGCAAAAGACTCACTGACAATAACTTATTTTTTCATTTTTAAATAATCCTTAAAGTCATTATTGATATGAAGTCTTCAAAAGTCTTCAAGGTCTTCTGGTGTGGATGCCTATGTTGTGAGATCAGACGTGGAGAGATGATACCAACGCCTTTTGAAGACTTCTGAGCAACCAAGATATTCTTGGTTGCCATGAGTATGAATATGTCCGAGAATTTTGTCTGGGGGTTATCCGTGGAGCTGGCGGTGGTTTTGGGGTAGGATACGCTGTCACTTACTGATTCTCCTTCAAACTCTCTTTCACATACAGGAAGCTTTTGAATTCTCAAACATAGCTGAATGTAATTTTTCTTGACGTTAAATCTGCATTTGATAGGATTTCCATCACATCTTTACTTAACATCCTGAAGAACTACTTCAGGATCTCCAATAACCTCCTCACTGTACTCAATAAAATTTTGTAGGAAATACGTAGAGCATAATGGTCTCTCACGATCCTTTATTGTCTTCAGAGGGGTGGCATAGTATTTAGAGTTAGGCGCCACCTGTGGTTTCCCACATCTGTGCTGTATGTACTCTGTAATGGAATGCAGAACTACTGCATAAGCCAGAAAGAGTGTAGTGTCGTGTTATGTTCTGTGTCTCTGGCTACTTGGCCGCAAGGCCCTAAGTGGAACCCTACTTTGCCCGCCACCACCACTGGGAGGTGAGCCAGGCTGCCTTCATACTCTGGCTGATCTCCGCCAGGGTAGCCTGGGCTTTCTGGACAGAGACCAAACGAAAAAAAAAAAATGGGAAGAGAGTGGGGAAGATAGTAGAAGTGGTGGAGTCAAAGTAGGCAAAAGGAGGAGGATGAGGAAAGAAGGCATCCTCCAGCGGAAAGAAGAGGTGCGAAAGAAGAAGTAGGAATCACCCCTGGTCTGGGAGCCCACCGAAGGCCAGGGAAAGGAACACAGCTTGCAGAACAAGGGAAGTCTGCAAAGTTGGGAAGGTGCAACGCGAAGTGTCTGAGTTTGACTTCTATCAGTTCAGTGCCGTCATTCCAACATGGAAGATGTCCAGTTAGGTGTTCATTCAGTTCTGATAGTGGCCGGTGATGAGAGAAGTACAGGTACGAGGAGAGATCATAGCGGTTTCAGGAACGTCTGGTGTGGATGTCTATGTTGTGGGATCAGACGTGGAGAGATGATACATACCAACGCCTTTTGAAGACTTCTGATGTATACCTGCTAAAAGCTAAAAACGCTTCTTTTGATTTTAACATCTGCATATAAGAGCTGTGTGGTGTGCGGGAAGTCATGCAGGAGCCATTCATCCAGAATTGCTTTCCGGGCTGAGTGTGAGTAAATTTATATCCAGTAACAGTTGATTACGTAGGTCCAGGTAGATGTTACACGAGTGCATTACGTGATTCCAGTCCTCCAGTTCTTCACAAACACAATGGGCATCGTTTACAAGCCCAAAGTCCTGAAGTCGCTTTTTGAATGACCCATGTCCTGTCAGAAAAAAGGTAGTGTGTAAATTAGGGAAGAACCAGCCAAGTCTTTGTTTGTTGATGTACGAGACACTAGGTAGAAATAGCTTTGTAGTACTGCCTTTGGTGGAATCTTCCCAACGGATTTGCCTGCCAGAGGGAAACAAGTTCCTGCCAGAAAGCTGGAGTTCCAGCGTTCTTCGAAACAAGTACGCTGGAGTTCTTGTTTCTGATCTGCATGGACAATAGATTTTATCCCCAGGAATTCAGTTTCTTTGTTCTTTCTGATGGCATATGAAAGCGCTGTGAAGGCCGCTTGGAGGTCAAGGGGGATACAATCTGTTAATACTTGTAGTGCGTGCTGCTGTTGACAATAGTTTTTCCTGTTGAGGTCGTTCTACAAGCCCGAGTCATTTTTAATAACATCAACCGTTGTATCTGCAGAATAATGTTCCTAGTGCTGATGATGGACAAACGATGGAACCATACGGCAGCGCCGTATATTACGAACGGTACAAAAAACAGCTGAATAAAGAAGGTTAAGTGCAGATCCCTTAAGGCCCCAGTCCTTGCGGGTGAAGCGAGCAAGGATATTGATATATTTTTGGCCTTCTCTTTCATGGACATGAAAGATGTGGCATGAAAGTTCTGCGATCAACTAGGGGGACACCTAAATATTTGAATGAACGTTGATTCATGAGTGCACGTCCTTTATAACGAATGGTTGGTGGTCTGTTGATGTGAAGACGGCCTTTGAGAAGCAGGGTTCTGCTTTTATCTATAGAGATTTCCAGCTTATTCTCTTCAGCCCAAACCCACAGGGATTCAAGAGTGTTGGCTATGTTCTCGATAGCTGCACGAGTAGGGCCCTCAACAACGATAGCCAGGGTCATCTGCATATAAGAGCTGTGTGGTGTGCGGCAAGTCATGCAGGAGCCATTCATCCAGAATCATATTCCAAACAGCTCGCCCCAGAATAGAACCCCGCGGAGGCAGCCTCCGGTGATTTGGCGGTTTATAGTATGAAATTCTGTTTTCATGGTAACTTTTCTGTCATAGAAGTAATCTGTAAGATATTTGAAGATGTTGAGGGAGCAGCCAGATATTCTGGCTCGCCGCAAAATCCCTGGCCACCTTCAGAGGGATTTTTTTTTATTTTTTATTATTCTTTATTAACAAAAAACAACAAGCGGCCCCTAGCCAGAAACTGGCAAATCCGCTATGTACATACAATGATATATATAAGATACATATAATGATACAATATACAATGATACATACAATGATATATACATATAATCGTGTTAATTACAATGTTATAAGTGCAATGAACATGTGACATTTTCACACAACAAATCACATCACACAACTAATCAGAAGTATTAATTGTGGCACAGAAACCACAAGACAGCAGTCTTTTTCTGTCCTAGGAAGAACGAAAACCGCAGCCACTGGATGTAGTGCTATACCAATGGGTGTTAGATAATCCTGTACCCACAGCTGCCCAAACTGGGGTGCCAGTTTAAAAAAAAAAAAAAAAAAAAAGTACATGGCAGGCGATATCAGTTTTAAGAAATATCAATAGACATTGCAGGTGTTGGGTTGGTTCCTTGTTGTTGATATGTTGATAAACTTGAGAAGAGTTGCTTTCTTTTCGTGAAAACAGCAGAGCAGAATTGTTGTAGAGCTGAGAACGATTGATAATTTTCAGTCAGCGCCACTTCATTTTCTTCAGAGAAGTTGCTGACAGCAGCTTGTAGTGTAGATCTGTCGTCGTGGTACAGCCTGTAGCGATACAGAATGTGCGTCCAGGATTCCTCAGCACCACACAAGCAGAGATTGGTGTCGGACAAGCCAAATTGAAATAGTTTGGAGTTGATGGAGCCGTGCCCAGTAAGTATATACGATGCTGTTAGGCTGGGAGAAAACCATTGGCGGACGTTCTTGTTGAGAGGGAAGGTAACTGCAGGAACAAAAGAGCGGGTGACTTGACCAGTAGTACTGGAATCCCATCGTGATTGCCACACATTGATAAGTTCATTCCAGATTATCCGTTTCTCGTCTTTGATGTTAGCAGTTAAGTTGCATGAAATGCCGAGAATCTCGCCGGGAACTCCGTGCTTTAGACGATAGCATAGTCCTTTGAAGATGACATGCAGGTCTATTGGTAAGACTCCAGCAAGGACCTGCAGAGGACACTGTCCTGCAGGCTCGGAGCATGGAAAGCAGCATAATCCGTTGAATGGAAATGAGCTTGGAACGGAGTTTAACATTAACGGCTCTATGGGACCAGACTCCCGAAGCATATGTTGTTATTGGTACGAATACTGCTGTATAATATAGTAAGAGAGTCTTCCTATTTAGTCCCCAGTCCGATTTGGAAATTCGGATAACTGCTGCAGTGAACTTCTTAATCTTCGAGGCGAGGTGATTAATATGAGAGAAGAAGGTTAACCTGTCATCTAAAATTACGCCAAGATGTTTTAATTCAGGAACAAAAGGGATTTGCTTTCCGTTCCATAAGGTGACTTTTTGTCAGCAGCACTGTTTGCAGCTGCTTTGGAACTTCTGCTGGCACATTTTCAAAACATGCTATCGTACGCCGACGATCTGGAGCTCTTTATTCATTTGAATCAGCCAGAACAAGCGCTTTTAGTCCAAAAAGCTGCAACAAAACAAAAGTCTCTGAGATAAACACCTTTCTGCAATACATTGGACTGAAGCTAAATACCGGAAAATCTGGCCGGCTGACATTTGCAAAGAGGAGAAGAATAAACCCAAATCATGTCTCTATAAATGGACATCAAATGAAACTTGTCAACTCTCACAGGGACCTTGGTTTGGTCTAGGATTCGAACCTGTCTTTTCTGGTGAACTTCAAGGAAGCAAGAAACAAAAACAAGAACCTTCGCAGCCCTTTGATCTGCTCGACAGGAACTGGTTGGTTATGGCTATAACAAGCTAATAACTAGATTTGTCCAAACTTGTGTTGTACTGATGGCTCTCTACACATCGGAAATCTGCCCCTCTCCCCCAACTTACCTACAGGAAGTCTTGGGGCTCTTGTATTAGCTTCTACGATCGCTTAGTAGGACTTCGGGACATCCCCTTATTTAGGGTAGATCCCCTTCTCCAACCTTATTTAGAGTAGACTAGATGTTCCCAACTTCGATAGCCTCATCCGTCCTGCCCAGGGATAACAGAAGAATATCTAACCACCAAATAGCTCTGATCCGACCTGCCTTCAACCAAATGAACTCGCCCAGTCATACGTTCCCAGCAAACAAGATTGGACTCCCGAACGACCTAAATATTAACCCCGAGGCGATTTGCATGGACAAGGCATACAGATCACAAGTTTTTGCTGATACTGACAATCTTGAATTTTTAGACGTTTCAGTTCTCCTTCCCTCTCTATACTTGAGGATGTACTGTACTTGAGGATGACCTGCGCTCCTTCTCCTGTTCCGGACAGCCTTCTACAACTTGCCGGCATCCCCGCACCCTTCTTGGAGGGATACTCAATGTATTTAGAGCATTTATCTTGAATATACTCTGTCTTAGCCTGCTGTAATTAATTCGACTTGATCTATATATCTTTTATATTAATCAATATTGTTTTAATCTGTTATAGTTGTTTTGTCCTCCTAGCAAATTTTTGCTATCTATTTTGGCTGGAGGTAGCGTTTCCTTTACCTAAATAAATAATAATAATAGGTCGAACCCTTATACTACCACAAAGAATGCAGTCCTCTGTCTGGGTGGCTGTACAGGATATAAAAAAACAATTATTTTATTTATTTAAGGAATTTGGTATGGCATTTACTAGCCTCATATTATTACGGAAACAGAAATAAATTGTAATAAATAAATTTGTTATTTTAAGTTATAAAAGCCAAGTCATTCCAATAGTGATTTATTCATCATAGGGTTAACAAGAAAGTCACTGTTTCGAGTGATAGCAGCTCAACTGATCAATATTTTCCAAATGTAAAGAGAGTCCTTTCCATTTTTTTTTTTTCTGCTTAATACACATTATTTATGAACTGTACTAAAATTGGAATGATTTCCGCCACAGTGAGAACATTTCTGGCAAGTAATAACATCTTCAGTCATTTCCTTATGTTTAATACGACATTTTATGCTGGTAGTGCCTTATGCTTCGTTTCTTTCAGAAAATCTTTCACCGTCATCAGAAGCTGATATGACTTCCTCTGCACGGGATTATTGCTATAATCTGTATTGTAACTTTTAGACATCATTTCGCTGTAAATACCTTACTACAAATCGAAAAATGACCTAAGGAATCAAAGGGGGGGAAAAGCAGTACATTGAAAATCATCTGTGGTTTAGCGTCATAAATACTATCCTCATTACCAATTTAAAATATTTGTTTTATTATTCAAGAAGTTATTAATTTAAAAATAATCGAATTTTTTCTATACAATAAGCTTCGAAGTTGTTTCAGTTCAGCCAATTCAAATGAAAATAGGGGATTTTCAGAAATATCTGAACTAGCTTACTGGTCATCGTGCCTCTTTCACCATTCCCAATTTTCCAATACTATGGTCTATATTAGGGGTGACGAAAAAGTCGATCGCGGCTTTAATTTCGGTCGATCACGACGAATTTTAAATTTATATAAAAAATAGATTAGTTAAAATTTAAATGTTATTGTTGCTGAATAATACAAATATTATTATTACAAATCTGTTGAATCACGTTAAAATTCAAGCAATTAATTGTGGAGAGCATAATGTATGTGTCGAACTCTTATTTAGCTTACTTAATATTAATAACTGGACAGTGCTTATACGTTAATTTAATACCCTTTGATTTAAAATGAATACTACGAAAAAGAGTAAAACGTATCATTTTCATCAAGAGTGGGAACTAGAATTCTTTTTTGTAATGATAAAAGAAAAATGTTGTTTGATTTGCAACGCTTTCCGGACTATACCCAAAAAAGGAAATTTAGAAAGGCATTTCAACGCAGTCCATGGTAAATACCAATCGGAATTTCCGCCTAATAGTGACCTTGGAAAAAATAAATTAAAGAACTTAAATCCAGATTATTCACACAACAAAATTTCTTCGTGACACCTAATTTACAATCTAAAGCAGTAACTATAGCATCATTTAAAGTGATTCATCTTCTTGCAAAAAATGCAAACCATTTTCTGATGGTCAGTTCATCAAAGATGCATTTTTACAAATAGCATATTCTCTTTTTGAATATTTTAACAACAAAAATGAAATTAAATGTGCTCTTCAAGATCTGCAATTATCTCGAAATACTGTGATGCGACGCATCAAAAAAAAAAAATGAGCAAAAATATCAGCGAATTGCCTCTCATATTGTGTGTCCTTTTCTTTACAACTGGATGAATCTACAGGCGTCAGTGATACAGCTCGTTTTTATTCGTATGGTTTTCGATGATTCTACCACTAGAGAACAACTGCTGGGTATTGTTTTGTTAAAAGAAAGAACTAGAGGCCTTGATATTTTTAACGCATTCAAAAATTTTATTGAAAAAAAACACCATTTAAGCTCGTATCAATAACAACAGATGAAGCCAAAGCAATGACGGGGCATCATAACGGATTCATCGCATTGTGCCAAAAGTAAGATGAATTCCCAGATTTTTTGAGTTACCACTGTATCATCCACCAAGAAGTGTTAGCCAGCAAAAGATTAAATACTAATAGTGTTATGGACATAGCTTTCAAAATCGTGAATTCCATCAGAGGATGGAAACTCTTCAATGGAAACTTTTCAAAATGCAACTCGATGAAAAAGAACCAGATCTGATTTTACCCACAGATGTGAAGTGGCTGAGTTGGAATAAGTTTCTACAGAGATTTTGAAATTTGCTGGGCCTTTTCCACTCGGTGTGGAGAGGACAGTGATGATACCACTGTGCTACCGGCGCATGCAGTGAACTTTTAAATTCCTGTTTTGGTTCCACCTATCTATGTGAATCGACCTTTTGGTATTTGAAACAAACAAAGACGAAGAATCGCTCTGTTCTTACGGACTTGCATACAGAAGATTCTTTACGGTTGGCCTTATCACAGTATATTCCCGATTTTGAAAGCTTGGCAGGTGACATGAAGACACAAACTTCGCATAAATTAAAATTTTAAATACGTGTGAATTTAAAATAAGAATTCTGAATTATATTTAATTTTAAAGTTTATAAACAACATTTTTTAATATGTGTTGATTAACTTTTTTAACCATGCAAGTGCAATGAAATTCTTGAGATGGTAGATCGCGGCACATTTTGAAGAAAAAAAGTAGATCGCATCACAAATTAAGTTGGCCACCCGTGGTCTATATAATACTATGCGTTCCCATACCATGGTCTATATAATGATTTGGTTATGTCCCTCCAACCCTCTGTCCAGAACTTTCTTTGGACTTGAATAACTCAAAGACTAAAAGGCTTTGAGTTATTCAAGGGCTTGCATAACTGAAGCCATTAAAAATATATTGACAAGACCTTATCCAAAGGCAAATTGCCATACTCTTCCCCTAAGCAAGCTTAGGGGTAAGCTTAGGGGTAGAGTATGACCTGATTCTTTTCACAATAGGTCTAATTTTCAAATCCCGAGAATTTATTTAGCTCCCAGTGAAATTAACTTGCCGTTTACTTTGAATAGAAGACAATTTATGTTAGCATTTGTCATCATAATCAACAAAAATCAGGGTTAGACTTTCAACGAAGTTGGTGTTTTTTTTTTCTCATGGACAACTTTACATACCACTTTCTAGGTCCAGATATTTTTTTTTTTTGTGTAAATTACTATATTGTCCTTTCTAAGCGTTGCAATAAATATTCTTTAAAGGACAGTATAGTCATACAAGTAAAATATTATCAAATTGCATTTTTACCAGAGTCCGTCCCACTGACACCGTACTTCGATATTAATATTTACTTCTCTTAAACAGTTTTGGCGGAATACCCGTGGCGAAATATTCGCCACGGGTATTCCAGTTACGTACAAAGAGAACTTGTAGTAGTCGCATAAGATTTTTTTTCTTTTTATTGTCCCATCTTATGGCTACCAAACGAGCGTGTAAGTTATCTCCAGATTCGTTCTGCTATGTTATCATTATAATTATCAGCCATATGGTGCAAGGAAGCCTGAGGCTTTTGTTGCACCAGGAAAAAAAAAAAAAAAATTCTAAGTTACCCTGAGAGAGAGAGAGAGAGAGAGAGAGAGAGAGAGAGAGAGAGAGAGAGAGAGAAGGAAATCAAGAAAGAGAAGAATGATGATATCCAGCTCAGGACCCCTGGGTGTGCCAAGCCCATACTCACCAGATGTGAGCCCCTGGGGTTATATTTGTGGATATTGTGAAGCAGGTAATGCACGTCAACGTTGGTGGAATCAAATTTTGCAGTGCATATGGCGGCTATGAGTGATAAAAACAAGCCTCATTCCTGCTGTGGTAATTTTAGCTCAACGTTAGAGGATGGTTTGTGGTTGTCGTAAGTTTATGCCTTTTAAATGGATATTTTTATAAGTGGATAGTTTGATATATCCACGTTTAATTGGATATATATCAAAGTTTAAAACGTCTGCGGATCGAAACCCTGTAGTGATCCCAATATACCATCCTTTATTGCTACGGTGCCACACAATGAAGGCCAGACAATTTCCAATCCACCTTCCACAGAACAGTTTTCAGAACTGGATTATGAATCTGGTGAATATGATAATTGGGATTACACCAGAGAAACCTATTCAAGTAAAACGCCATTTCCTAATCAGCAGAAATTTTATGACTTAGAGACTTTGATCTAACTAAATCCGCATCCAAAGCTTCTGGCATTTCATTTAAAAGAAAGAATGGCATCTATTGGTGCCGGCTGAATGCATCATTTTTAATGAGTTTTTACTAAGAATTACGTAGGAAGAATTCTTGTACTGTTGTTTTGATTTTATTTGTCTTTAGGAATAAATGTGGGAACCTGGGATTTTTTATTTCTTGGATTGGGACCCTCACTTCACCAAGGCCCACTTTGCTATCTGACGGCTTTAATATTATCTTGCTGTCACAGAAAATTTCCCAGGCAATGAGGGTAATTTAATTCCCCTAATTAGTTCTTTGAATGAATAAGCAAAGAATATTTTTTTATTTCTTTGGCAGGCAAAGTGCGTGAGTGTGTTCTTGATGCTTCTCTATTAAAAAAAAAAAATAAATTTTCTGTTTATACTCCGGGATGACCAAACGGTCAGAGGAGTTTGATTTTTGTTATACTAACGTCCATCTCTGTTCTAATTTGACATGCTAGAAATACAATTCAACTGTTGGTACATTAAAAGAATAGCATATACATATGTGTACAATTCTTTTCATCTACTTCATTAAACAATCTCTTTTCAATTTCACATTCCTTCTTTAATCAGTAATTGGATAACTTTCCTTAACAACAGAAATATATATATATAATTTAAAAAAAGGAGAAATTTTCTTATTTCTTCTCTTCCTTTCTTATAAACTCATATTCCACAAATCTCTCAGTAATAGGATTTCACTATAAATTTATTAGTAGGCTTTGACTTTACTTTCCTAACATGCCGTCATTTATGCTTAACTTTCTCTCTCTCTCTCTGTCCTACGTTCAGTTAATTACTTAAGTTAATTAATACATCGGGGTTTACCCTCTTGTTTATTCCTTATTTTTAAACAGTTTAAGCAGGCACTTACTTCGACAATTTCTTCTTGCGTCCTCAGAAAAGTCTCCGGCTCCTACTTCGAATGCAAGGGGGGTCTCCTTCCGTGTTTCTGTCACTTGTTACCCTCTGACGTGGATCCGGACGTCTGCAACTCCTGTAGTCAGTTTGGAACTGCCATCCTCGTTCTATATAACTGCTGTCATCTGCATGGCTTCCTTGTCAATCCTCTTTCCCTTTCGCACAGTGAAAATTAAACATCCGGCTGGGCTTGACTGCTCTCCTCGGTAGTTCCACCTTGCCTTCTTCCTTGAGAGCACAATACTGAGTAGGGACGATCAGCTCAGTCCTTTCCACATGATCGTTCTACATCTACCGGATGACACTACGCTCGATTAGTGCATCACAGAGTAGTAACATATCTTATTTTGCATAACATCTTACTTCTCTGTGCGTGCATTTACAAATCGCCCTCGCTCCTGGTTTCTAACTACAGTTCCTTTCCCCACATACTTTTTCTTCTCCTGTTCTTTACTTTTCTTGTCCAATCATAACAAATTTCCAGAAGATTTTCTTCTCCCTTATTCACCAAATTGTTTCTCTCTTTTTGATAGTACCTTTCCGTGGGTTCGCCCCTGTGACCCAGTGGTGTAGCTACCATGTAGGTAGGCAAGGCAATTGCCTCCGGGTCCGTTTCCTTTGAGGAACCGGCGTCTTTGGTTGTCTCCTGATTTGCAATTTTCATTAATCAAGTAGGGGCCCCGAACATGTTCTTTGCCTCCGGGCCCGAAAAAGGGTAGCTACGCTAGTGTCCCTCTCCCACAGAAGTTCTTTTGTTTTTTCGTACGGCCACCTGGGGAACCCTCTCACAGCAGCCCCACTAGTCTTATGCTTCGCTCTACTTTTCATTAATCTCCTAAATTTACCTTTTCATTCCATTTATGTGTGAAATTAGCACTATTACTCACTCCCATTACTTAATTTCAATTCCATTCTTGGTTCTTCACAGGGCCCTACCCTTTCAGCTTCTTAACCTGGGGCTGTGGCCTTGTACTTCTTCCATTACAGCCTTTTCGAACCCTAGCTGATTATAAGATACCAATCTTACAATCTTACAGATAATATTATTATTTGTTTGTACTTGTAATATTATTATTTGTAAGATTAGTATCTTACAAAATGTTCGTTGATAAGATAATTCGATAAGACAATCCAGAAGAGGCATCTTTTCATAAATGCGCTTGCACATAGTACTGAGATAACAAGAAAAGGTATGAGGTTGTTAGAATTACATTAATTAATCACATTGATAAGCAAAACGTTTATGCTGTTATCAAATAGTAAATAAAATTAGCATTTCAAATTATATTAGTTGTGATTAAAATTTTGTTGGTTTGATGTCGCATAACTGGCAAGAGGATTCTGCAGCCTTCTGTTTGCGTGCGCGTCATTATGAATGGTGAGTAGGCTATTACTATGAATAAGTGCAAATTCATATTTGCATTAATTTTTAAATATTGCAAAACACATATCAATTTTCTTACACTTATTTCACTCATTTCTCTATTTTCTCTATTTAAATCGGTTCTTCCCCTCCATCCTTCGTTAAATTTACATCAAAAAGAAAGCTTTTAACTAAATATACATTTTTAAGCTCCATTTCAGAAAAAAGAGAGTTCTGATTACTCTAAATACTGTAACGAAATATGATAGTTAAACATAAAATTCTTTTCTAAATAGTGGCACCATCTATCGGCAACAAATTAAAACAAATTCAAATTTTGCGGCTATTCCGGGAAAGCCCTCAAATATGAAATGATTATACTAACTATAAAAATAATGTAGGCTTTTTCTTCTGTTTATTTATTTTATTTTATTTTATTATTATAATATTTTTTGAGAAAAACTAATGTCGTGTAAATCTTCAAAATAAAACTAATACATGTAATTGAAAATCCTCTAAGCTCCTTTTTAATAAACTGTTTCTTTGTGGAATTCTTAATGAATTGATTTTGTGATAAATTTTTAAATCCTGTATATCCCATTAGTGAATTGGTCTTGTTAGTGTTGAGCAGGGCCTTCAAACTAGGGGACACCAACAGAGGGCGCCATCAAATTCTGGACATAAATAAATTAGGCCCCTTAACCCTTTTTTATTAGAGTGCCAAGTATCATTTCACAGCCCTAGTCTTGACAAGAAATATCACTAAAAATATTGTATATTAAGTGAAATATAAGTATTTTTTCAGACAAATTGGCATTACTCTAGTCAAGAGAATATAGAATTGGTTCCAAACGCTCAAGCGCTGTCAGCCCGTATAATTGAATATTTTTAATCCATATTAAAAATACTAATCGTAAACTGCTCTGGTTGACGTAGCCCTCGGGCGACTTTGGCCAGCTCTTCTTGTAACGGTTCCTGTCTCCAGAAACTGATTCCATAGTGTATGCAGTTTTTGTCAGCGTGGGTAGCAGAGTGGTATCTTCACCATCCTCCCCACACCAGGTGGAAAAGGCCAAGGTTCGAATGCCGCCGATGATGCGAGGGACTTTAATTGCCTTTTTTCACTCCGTGGCTGAGTTAGTCGTACATCTTAGTTAGATGGCGAGGTTTTTTTTTCGTCCAGCAAAACAGGAAAATCGACCAGAGAACATACTCAATTTACAGATAGATTACATAAATGGGTATATGTAAGAATTACGGGTGGCCCTAATATAATAATTTGAATTTGTACATAGTTTTTGAGGAAGGGGAGGCTCACTGATGGTTTTTCACAACCATAAGTACTCTTGTGAATTATACAGTACTTCCAGAAGTATACAGTACACAATATTTGTAAAAGCCAGAAAAAAATATTTTGTATGATATGTAAATAGTAATACTTGAGTTCTGTTGTTGTGTTCTGGATTTTGGCTGCGGAGTTCCAGACTTAGGCCACCAGAGTCGCCTGAGTTTCTTAGATGGAGACCAAGTTAAAAAAAATGGGGGGGGGAAATAACCCTAGGGAGAGGGGAGAAAAGCCACCCAAAAACAGTGCTGGGTGTGGTCGCCTGTTGGCATTCGATTGGTCTGAAACCACTGGATCCTACCCAATTGGAGGACTGGTTTAGCAGCATCCTACCTAGGGTATACCCGGGTTAGCGTGATCGGGTGAAATCCTACCCAGCCAGGTGGCGTGGTTAGCAAGAGTATCCTACCCTAGATGTTCCAGGGTTAACAGTCCATGTTGGTCGACATAGGAGAAGGTCAAGTCCGGTATGAAGGTCACTCCAAGGAAATACTTCAAGACGCTGTACATCTTAGTTAGGGATAATAGTAGAGTCACAATGGGTAAAATCATGTCCAGTTTAAGTCAAATCCAGGTTTAGTTGGCAAGAGTTTTAGGTGAGGATGCCCAGTTTGATCCTCAGGTTGGGAGAAAGATGGAAAGGGAGACATTAGTCACAGTCAGGAGGAGTGTGGATTTCGATTCCCATTATTGTTCTACAGGTGAAAAGCTTCTGAGTGAAGTTAGTAAAAGCTTGGTAGTACTGTTGGTCTATTATGAAAAGGTACTCTCTAACTTGTGGCAAGTGGTGTATATCTGTGATTAGTTGGCTACGAAGGTCCTTGTAGCGGGAGCAAAGTAGACTAAATGATACCAGTCTTCTATATGGCAGCAGTGGTAGTAAGAATCTGCAGTAATACCCAGAGATGTTAGTTTTTGATTGATGGAACCATATCCTGTTAATAGGAAGATGGTGTATAAACCCTGAGAGAACCATATTGGAGGCTTGGGATAGACAATTGCTATTTCTGGAATAAACTTCTTTGTGATGAGTCTCTGGGTGGAGTCCGTCCATCCTGATTTCCAGATTTCGTTCAGTTTACTAGAGAGAGAGAATCTGCTTTTCTTGCTTGATAGTATCTGAAGTGTTGGTGATGGGGTCGTAGATGGTTGTGGGAATACTGCGGGAGGGACGGAAATTAACTCCTCCATGGATAATGCTTCATTCTCAGCAAACATGACAAGTTTGCTGAGACGACACTGCGTGACACATTAAGCCAACGTGCCACCTACACCTGAAACTGCCCGGCTTCAAGTCGTCTAATGACCCGTCATCTCAAAGAATCATCTAAACGACGATGAATTGCCATTCTGAATACTTCGTTCAGAATGGCAATGAAAACGAAATGAAGGGATATGGTCGCAGCCTTGTTTTTATATGCATCACTAATTTTCATAATAAATAAACAGGATCGCCCCTTGACAAATCTATGCTATGACTAATGCGCAACTTTGTAAGATGGTAGATCGATTTCTATTGGATACTCAGAATTTGCATGCCAGGATGCCTATTATATCGAATAGGCCTTGAGACACTGTTCACAATCAAATACTAATGAAAAACATTTTGTTCTGTTAATTTTGTTGAGCAGTGTATGAGAGCATCCTTGGATTTAGGGAGACTCCGCGGACTGGAGAGGTGCAACGTATTCCCAATTCACAAAGGGAGATCAATGGATAACACAAGTAATTACAGATATCTTAATTTAACTTCTGTTGCAGGAAAAATAATGGAGCACTGGTTAAAGAAGTAATGCAGGATCATCTAGACAGGAGTGCAGTTTTACTTCAGTCATAGCATAGATTTGTCAAGGGGTGATCCTGTTTGACCAATTTGCTTGGATACTAGAGTGGGAGAAGACAGAGTTGTTATCAATGGACACTGCTCTTCATGAAATAATGTTATTAGTTGAGTCCAACATGGTTCGGTGCTGGGCCCATTGTGGTTTTCTGCATTTATTAAATAAGTTCACATATGATGTTTTTAGAGACAACGTTAGCAGAAATCCGTTTAGTACGGATTGGGAGTTGTGATTTTCTAATAATAGAAAGGAAGGTGGAAGAGAAACTGCTGCAGCTAAAAGCAAACAGCACGTGGGACTGATGGAATCTATCCAATTATATTAAAAGAAGATAAAGATAACTCACCTCTACAGATTTTATGTATGTATATTGTCTCGGTGGCTCCTGGAACGTTAGTTCATCTCCGCCTCGTTTCACTTTACGGAAACAGCGCCTTATTAAAGGCCAGGCAAGAGAAGTTAATATGCGCGAAAGGTGACAGCCGAGGAGCAGAGCAAAGCCGGCCGCAGGGAGAAAACCAACGAGCAAGGGAAAAAAAACCCATAGAATATACATAGTAACTAAGCAAGAACATTTAACTAATTAGCGTAGATAAACTTATAAGCAAGAAGCTAGTTTGTCTAAACAAAGACTATGAGTAGAAAGGTGGAAAGCAGCAATTAATCTATTTTTTAATAGATTAATTGCTGTTTACCTGTCCATCGAAGAAAAACACACACAGACACAACATTCTCAGTCCTTTAGACAGTTTTACTATTTCTAACACAGATTTACAAGGTGGAGTTTGACTTGCGTCTAGGTGCCACCCAAAACATGTTATAGATGCATACGTACGTACATACATGTCCATCGAAGAGAGGTTGCTCTGGGTGTGAGCTTGTCTAAATGAGCATAGAAGCGAAGTTTTTGGTCAAATACTATTCTCAAATCTGTGTGGGTAAGAGTGGAAGATATTACAGTTACATGGAATGTTGGGGCTATTATTGTAGCGGTATGTTTGAGGTAAAGCACCATTAGTTTTGTTTTTTGAGGATTTATTGAGAGTCCATACTGTTCGAGGTAAGAGGTATGTTGGTAAAGGGATGGTAGGAGACAAAGAGTGATTAATAAGAATAATTTTCTTTGTGGTTTAATATGATGAAGCATCACAGAAGTCGGTGTAGCGCCACTTACTGTTTTGATATTGATGTAGGTACTTCAGTTATGATGTGTAAGTTTTCTAATGATACAAAGGTGTGCGCAGTGGTTAATGACAGTAATCAAGATTGGCTACTTCAAGAAGATTCGGACAAAATAATATATCAACTGTGTTCTAATAATTAGGGTTGTGGAGAATGAAAAGACCTAGGAGTAATTGGAGTGTAGCATAATACTCTTTGAGAAGTGCAAAAGGTGCTGCTAGAATAGCCCATGAGGTTGTGTCATATAAGGCAATGGTTATGTATGTTATCACCCGGAACGTTAGTTCAACTCTGCCACATTTTATTGTGATGATACAAAACTCTGTAAAAGCCAGACGTGTGAGTACCTCATCCACAGCGTTACGTTACTGACACCCTCAATTGACAGAGTTTATAATTCAAAAAACATGTCCTGTTAAAAATAGAAGAAGTATATATATATCTAGAGAAATTCAGTTTTTAATGGTTTATCTTGAAGAAAAATCGCTTCTGGGAAAAACATTCTAGTCACTTGACCTGAAACAGTTGCATCCCATCTGGTTTGCCAGATGTTGATACATTCATTCCAACACTTAGCACGCTCATTCTTAATAGTTGCCTGCAAGTTCAAGGTTATTCCCAAGAAGTCTGTTGGCATCCCTTTCTTTAAACAATGATAAAAATCTGTGTACGCAACAAACAAATCCAAGGGCATTACTCCAGCAATCACTTGCAATGCTATGGATGAAACTACACACCCTTAATATACATAAGAGCAAAGTCGTTGAACTGATGCCAATTTTTTTTGTACTTGAAGTCTGTCCACCTTGTGAAACCATGAAGCTGAAGCATAGGTCATCACAGAGAGGAAGATTGCAATATAATATAAATGCAGTGTTATCCTCGAAAACCCCAAATCTCTACTAGATTCACATAACTGCTACAGAAAAACTCGTAACTTTTCCAGAGAAAGACGTTATATGCCAAACGAAGTTAAGCTTTCTATCACTTACCAAACCAGGCACATTAGTTTCAGTTACTAATAAAATTCTAATATTCTTTATCTTAAGCACACGTGGTCAGTCACGTTCCATACTCTCGAAAATCATCATCTTGGTCTTAGTATTACTGATCTTTAATTTATTTCCTTCAGCCCAATGAGTAAGACTGGTCAAAACTGTATTTACTCGTGTTTCTATATCCCTAGAGTAACCTGACACTAGAATTATAAGATCATTAGCATACGCTATTATTCTTGTGTGCTCGAGCTCTCTAGAGATCCTCTCATGGCGGACAAGATTCCACATCTGAGGACCCGATATAGATCCCTGAGGGCATTCTCGATAAACCTTCCTTTGTACAGAACTAAATTTAGATTTAACCGTAAGCAAATGCTCAGAGAAATAACTGCTAAAAAGACGATACAGCTGAATCGGAAAGTATTCGTATTAGTATTAGTAATGACCACATGGTGCAAGAAAGCCATAGGCTTTCTTGCACCAGCCACAAAAAAAAAAAATATATATATATATATATTTGAAAAAAAAAAAAATATATATATATGTTTGAAATAATTGAAAACTGAATCTTACATAAAAAAGGGGGTAAAGCATCAGAGGCAGCAAAAAGCATTTTCCTCTACGTGACGCTTGAGATACAAACTTAAGTGAGAATAATGATAAAAATAAATAAAAATGTCAGCAGCATGGCAAGACAGAAGAGCGAATATTGTGAAATTATACATAACGATCAAACCAACAGGAAGGGAAGAGAATAAAATTATTGCAGCAGAAACTCTCGAAGATAATTTAGAAGTCTAAATACAAAGATAATAAAATATAATCAATTAAATTTTGAATAGCCAATTAAATGAAATTTAAAGGCGCCCTCTTACGGGTACCAGGTCCAAATTTATGTGAAATATCAAGGGCAGAGATGTGAACAACTACAATAAAATAAATTTTTTTTGATGTAAGATTCAGTTTTCAATTATTTCAAACATTATTCAAATATAAGTATATCACATGACAGTAGTGGGCTGATTTGCTAACGCTGTGCCCGTGCTGCCATCTACAGTTCATGTTTCGCCTATATAATCTGGTTAAGATTACTTTTGTCAGTGGTGTGGCTTTTCATTTGCGTGCTTATATATGTCCTATTTTTAATTTTCGCTGCATCAGGACCACCGCTATTCAAGTCCTCTGCATTGGCGGTTCGATCTGGGGATCGGATGGTGGACTGACCTTTCGATCGATTCGCCTTTGCGGCGATTTGGCTAGCGATCAAAATGCAGCGATTCTCTGACCATTATTGGCCTTGTGATCCTCTGTTGAGATGGGGCATAATGGTCAGTCTATTTCTGTTTTATTTTATTTTATTGTAGTTGTTCACATCTATATATATTGTATATATATAATAATAAAATAAAATAAAAACTAAAATAAAAAAAAATAAATTAAATAAATTAGTAAAAAATAAATAAAATAAATTAGCAAAAAATAAATAAAATAATAATAATAAGAAGAAAATTTAAAAAAAAATAATAATTAATAAGAGAAAACGAAATGGACAACCTATGCGTTTTCCTCCTCTCGTAAGTAATTATCCAGCTGACCTTTGAAATTCCCCAAACTGTCACCTCTACCACCCATGTAGGTAACGTATTCCAGTAATTTACACTGAGTGATCACTGAATTACGACCAACTACATAATACTTCGTAGGTCTTCCTTTTGCCCTCAGTACAGCAGCTATCCGACGTGATATTGATGCAACAAGATGTCGGAAGCCTTCGGGAGGTATTTCCGATCAAGCTATGTGTAATGCAATCAGCAATGTAGGTATGGGGGTGATTGGTGTATCCAGACGACTGACATGCCTTTCTATAATGTCCCACAAGTGCTCTTTGGATTGATATCAGGGAGTTTGTAGGCCAATCGATATCGTGGAAATCAGAACTGTGTTCCTCAAACCCGTTCCTGCAGAAAGAGTGCCCGATGGCTCGGTGCATTGTCATCTTGGAAGACACCATCGCCATTGGGGAAAAAGTGTAACATAGTGAGGTGTACACAGTCAGCAAGCAGTTGATGATAGCGGAGACCACTGATACGTTGTTCCACATGCAACAGGGGTCCAAGTTCCTGAGTGAAACATGCCCCACATCATACAGCCGCCTCCACCGGACTGCACCTTTGATACCATGCATAATGGTTCAAGAGCCTCATGTTGTTGACGTCAAATCCGTACACAACCATTAACGGTGTGGAGTAAATAACGTGACTCATCCGACCAGCACACCTTCTTCCAGTCTGCTAACATCCAACTTGCATGCTCTTTGCACCAGGCGAGTCTTTACGGTGATGATGAACCTAGGTTAGCAGAGAATGCCGTAGGGTCGTCTACTGGTATAGCCCATACATGCGAGCGTGCGACGCATGGTCATGCCAGATATTGTTCCGGGTTGGCCCATCTTGTATTGGGTAGTCAATTCTTGAACAGTGCTGATCCTCTTCGCCTGTAGGAGTCGGTGGACCTCTAACTTCAACTTTTCGCTAACCTTTGGGGTTTTGCTTTAACCTTTTGTCGTTATGTAGTGGGTCTATGCTGCAAGGTCTTGGGGCAGTGTCCCTTTGTTCTGATGTCATGACTATTTAAAAGTGTTTTTCGCTTCCATTGGTAGTAATTATGCCTCTTGTGGTTAGATATATTGTCACTTGTCTTTTCCAGTGCATTTTGTAGTCAGTCCAAGGTCTGTATAGTCGGCTCCTCTGCGTAGTTTTGCTGCTATATGCAGGTTTGGGTTGTCTCATTCCGTTAAGGTCTTCTGTATACGGCGGCTAATGTTTGGCGCTTGGTAAATAATCCCTGGACAAAATCAGTTAAGGCTAAGTGTTCCTCTTGTGTATCTAGTAGATGTCACTCAAGATCCCTCGGCAGATAGTGAACTCTAGTAATTAGTTTGCATCTAAGGCCTTTGTATTGGGCACACTCAAACATAATGTACACTCAGCTTTCTTGTTCCCCGCAAGTACGGCGCAGGTCCTCCACTATTCCCAATGCTGTAAGCTTTGCATAGAAAGCCCCATGACCCGTATGGAGGTAGGCCGTGCAAAGTCTGGGTTGTAGCCAGGTTGGGAGAATGGGGTATACTCTGTCTACGTTGGGGATGAACTTTTTGGTGATATTCCCTTTTGTTGTGTTTGTCCAGCGGTACTGCCAAGTTTGTTCTAGGTATTTCTGCAGCCTGTTCTTTTCAGCTTTGTGTTATCCAGTTTGTTCTGTTATCTACTGTGTAGTCTAGATGGGTGCAAGACATTCCATTGGTAATATAATAGGTTATTCCAGTGTGTATGATGTCCAGGTCAAGGGGAAGGGCTCTGGCCAAGACTCTTAGGGCAACAGTGCTAGTGGTTCTGCAAGCTCTGGTAATGGTTAACAGGATAGGTCTATGGATTGAGTCGATTATGCATCTATTTACGGTGGTTAATGCCTTGTGATACCAAACCGCAGAGGCATATGATATAGCTAGTAGGAATGTCGTTTTATAATATAAGGAGAGTACGCAACGTTTAAGTCCCCAGTCATGATGGACCACACAGGCTAACAGTGCAGAATACATCCTTATCTTTGTCCTTAGATGTGTGAGATGCTGCCTGAAGGAAAGATTACAATCTAATATCACCCCCAGGTACTTAAGCTGGCTTTGGAGATTAATAGTAGTGTTGTTCACCTTTATTTGAGGCAGCCTGCACAGTTCAAAGGAGCCTTTCAGTAAGATGGAGGATGTCTTAGTCAGTGAGATTTTTAGGCAGTGCAAGAGGGTCCAGTCCTGTAGTATCTTGATGGCATGGTTTGCTTTTACCTCCAAATGTGCTCTACTGTCGGCAGCAATTTTCAAGATCAAGTCGTCGGCGAAAGCTTGGGTTTGGACGTCACTAAGATCCATTGCCAGGAACTCATCCAAGACAATGTTCCATAGGAGCGGCCCCAGGACGGAACCCTGGGAGCAACCCATGCAGTCACGGCAGTTTATCCTACCATAGGGTGCCAAGACACTAATACTCCTGTCAGTAAGACTTGATAGTCAAGTTGCAGGGAAGGTTGGCCTGCCTTAGTCTTGCCAAGATGCTTGGCCATCAAATGGTGTTGAACGCCCCGGCGACATCAATGGAAATGATTAGGTAGTATTTACTGTTGTAGCTGACCACACTGTGCAGCAGGTGTCTAAGTACCTCTACTGTCGAAGACGCGTACTTAAAGCCAAACTGGGTAGACATGTGCGGTTCAGCAATCTTGTAATGTGTGTCAATTCGGGCATATAGCATTCTCTCAAATAGTTTGCTGATCACCGGTAGCAAAGTTATCGGTCTCTAGGTGGTTGGCTGTTGTGGAGGCTTCGTGTATGTTTTTTTGGGATTAGCTTCAGTCCTGTAGTCTTCCAGTTTCTTGGGAAGATACCTTGATCCAAATAGTTATTAAACAGATTTAGGAGTTGGGGGGTCAGGTCCGTTACTTTTTTGATAATTTCCAGCCTCGAGATAATCGAGTCCGGGGCACTTATTATTTCTTATGTGATTTGACGCGGATTTAATGTAATCTAGCGTGAAGGGTGTCATTTTCTTGGCATATTGTATGCTGTTCAGGAGAAGCAGGCATATAAGTCTCCGGGAAAATAGTGCCCAGAACATTTGTGATTGAATTTTACCATGTGGTGGTTTGGCTCCCCTGTGATGTCAATCTGGAAGAAATAACTCCCCCCCCCTGGAGAGTTTGTGATTATCCTATAGACTACCCCCCAGAGCTCAATATTTCCTATTATGCCTGCCAAGTTTTCCCAGGCTCCTTGGTTGCTCTTGTTTATCGCATCTGTATATCTGTTTCTTGCTTCTCTATAGCGCTTCTTCAGTATCTGGACTTCAGCAAAACTTTAATTACTTCTTGTGAATGTTTAGATTTTAATGCTCTTACCCAACCATATCGTGAAAAGCAACCAATACACACACAAGAAAAAAATGAACACCATTATTTGCTTTAGCAAGATTTGACATGTTGGCTAAATCACATTGAAATGTATGAAGACCAGGAACTTGCATCTAGTTACAAGGAAAATTTCTTCGCTGCTGTGTCAACACATGTGAGCTGTCCTGATAACCATTCTTTCACAGTATGTTTGGGTAATTTTGTATGTTTTTGTAAAGCATTAACACTAGCAAAACTCCCCAGCACACTAAGATTATAATAATCTTCTAACATGTTTTCTTTCTTGCAGGTAAAACAACACTAACCCCGGAACAGAAGATACTTACCTTTATAGTACTTTTCATACTTTTTGTAATTGGAGAATTGTGGACTGTCCTTGAAAAGAGAGCTGTGTCAAGATTTTATCAGAATAATGATTTCCTTGTAAATAACTTTGTTAACAGTGTTCAATAAAAGACCTCGTTCATTATAATTCTGTGTCTTCATTAAAAAATAATATTGAATATCACTTTCAACTGACAAAACACCATTGGTTAAAAATATTGCTCATGAATACTTTAAAATAAAAACAATTCAAAATAGCACTAATTCATTTATTGGCTAAAATAACATTAACACGTTGCTTAAAACAGTCTTCTCATTTAAAATTGGGTTCAAATACCACCAAAATTCTTTTTAAAATACAGGGTGTCTCGCCCTCACATCGACGTCTTATAGACTCGAGAAGACGATGCCAAATTACGTTGGCATCGTCATACCCGTTGCAGTTGGTAAGGATACAGTTGGTGTTCTCGCAACACTCTCCAAATAGTCGAACGTTGAACAGCCAGTTAACTGCATTGCTATTCTGTGTATGCTGATTCCAGGAGTGGCATGCACAACATCCAAAATCTCCTCCTCTGCTTCAGGAGTCGTAGATCTTGGTTGTCCTGTCGGCAGCACGAGTTGTAAAGGTCCCATGTTCACAAAGGCGGTGATGGATACCTTCAAACGTTTTCTTGTCTGGACATCTTCATTCTGGAAACCTTTCGTGGTACAAACGATGAGCACCCAGAGCATTGTCATCCGCCAAACCGTACATAAAGTGCATATCCGCTTGCTCCTGATTTGAGTACATCATTGGAATGGAAAACCACCAGATTCTGTCAGTACCTTGTGATGAAAGAAATCGCCTGCGGGAGATAAGACATTCTGGTTAATAACTCGAAAACCAAGCATTTCCGGAACTTTTTTTTTTTTTTTTTATGTGAACCCCAAACACGAGAGGTATTACAACCTATAGTACTTAGTACCGTGCTTGGGTTGGAGGTTGAGAAGACGAAAGAAGATATTTGTTGACATTGGACTTCAAATTCTGTAGATTGTAATTTTCAAGAAAACGTATGAAGGAAGGTTGTTCAAGAAAACAACAGACAACAGTTGAATGAATAAATGAGGAAGATGAAAAGTTGGTTCTGTGAGTTTGAAGTTGGACAGTAAATGGATGTTGGCTAGTGGCGGCACGTGTTTGGACTGTTTTGAAAGAGAGAGCAGAAATTATAGAAGCTAATTCAGAAGAACAGTGCCCATGGAAGTATCTGTAGAAGAGGCATGCAGCAGAAACAGTACGTCTATGAGACAGCGAGTGCAGAGACTCTGTTAGAGATACTGCCCTCTTCTGAATGGAATCAAGAAGCCTGAGAGAGGTTTTGGGGACACCACCCCAGATGTGGGAACAATATTCCATGGCAGGGCGGATTTGCGATTTATACAGAGTGAGCAGCTATCTGGAAGAAAAGTAACGCCGAGAGCGAAAGAGAAAACCAAGTTTTTTAGATGCAGAGGAAGCGATATTTGTAATGTGCTTGTGCCAAGAGATTAGAAGTCAGGGTAATCCCCAAAAGAGATATATCATTTTGTCTAGAAATCGGAGTGTCACTAAAGATAAGCATAGGAGCAGAAGAATCCTTTCTGCAAGATATAAGACAAGACTGAGTTTTAGAAGGGTTGAAATCAACTAAGTTGTCTTTGCACCACTGGAGAATTACCTGAAGATCGGCATTTAAGGAATTGGTAGCAAATTTTCGAAAAATTAAAGCTGATTGAGCAGGACAAGGTTTCTCAAAATGGAAAACGGAATGCAATGTGCTATCACTGGCAAAACTATGGATAGGATTTTCAGCCAATGGAAGGTCATTAATATACACGAGGAAAAGAATGGGGGAAAGAACTGAACCTTGGGGGAACACCGGCATTAGTGGAGAAGTTAGAAGACAGAGCCATCTACCATCACCCTCAGTGAGCGATCAGAGAGAAAACTGGATAACCAATTACTAAAAACAGTTAGCAAACCATAAGATGTAAGCTTGTTTAGAAGACCTTTATGCCAAACACGATCAAAAGCCTTTGAGATGTCAAGAGAAACTTGTGTTTCACCGAACCTTTCCATTGAATTAGTCCATAAATGGGTAACATAAGCCAGAATATCACCAGTGGATCGACATTGACAGAATCCATACTGGCAATCGTTGATCAGACAGAAAGTTTCAAGGTAGTTTAACAGTTGGCGGTTAATTGATTTCTCCATTACTTTAGAAAGAGTAGAATTGCAATAGGACGATAATTGGATGGGAGGGATTTTCACCCTTTTTAGGAACTGGTTGGATATGACCAAATTTCCAAGCCCAAGGAAAAACACCTTTGGAATAAGAAAGTGAAAAAGGCTGCAAATAGAAGTTCAGGAGCACAGGTTTTGAGAAGTGTTGAAATACCATCAGGACCTGGAGCTTTCTTAGCATCAAGATTCATCAAAATCCTTCTGATATCCTTTTGACGGAAGACCACAGGAGGCATTGAATGGAGCGTGTTGGGAATAGTGGGAGGCTAGCAGGTCAGCTTTATCCTTGGCTGAAGTGACAACAGAAACCATCTGATTTGGACAGAGGTGAGCAAAAGTTGTGACCGATAGCTTTGGCAAGAGACAAGAATGCTCAGCTACAATTAGGGCAAGAAGCAAGTTTTCTACTCTTAGTCTCTTCAAACTCTAGTTTGGACTGATTAATAACTGCTTTACAATTGTTGCGAGCTTTGGTGTAGGCAGAAAATGAAACTGAAGAATTAGAAAGAAGCCAATTACGATATGCAACATTCTTCTCTTGAACAGCCTTAGAACATTTATTGGAAAACCAAGGTTTAGATAAAGGACGAGATTTTAGAGTGGAGTGTGGGATTAAGGATTCTATTCCTCCAAGAATAATTTCATTGACAAGATCTGTGGAAACGTTGACATCAGAAGTTTTGAAGCAGTAATCCGACCAAGGAAAGAAAGAAAAGAAGTCTCGCAGGTGATCCCATTTTGCATTCTTGTAATTCCAAACAACATGAGGTTGGGAATAGCCATGAGATAAAGGTTCCATTGGAGAAGAGACAATCACCAAGTTGTGATCTTAAGTGCCTAAAGGACCTCTCACTTCAACAGTGTACTTAGAAGGGGTGTTTGAGAAAAAGATCAAGCATTTGGCTGTATGATTAGGATTGTGCGGTATTCTTGTTGGTAAATGAGTAATCTGTGCTAGGTCATTAGTAATTGCAAAAGCCTCAGCATCTCGAACTGCTGGGTTGGTGTGACTAGAAAACGGAAGCCAGCTGGAGTTGTGAACATTAAAATCACCAAGGAAAATTACCACTGTTAGGAAAGTTGGACTGGAGAAAGTAAAGTTGCGAAGAGAGGAAGTCAAAGAGCTCCAAGTGATTAGTGGAGTTGGGAGAACGGTAGACACAACAGATGAATTTTACGAGGTAGAGATTTTAAGCCAGAGATCAAAAAGAGGAGATTCCAAATTGCCAAGTCTCTGACAGGGAATATCAGAACGGACATATGCACAAGTAGCACCTTTGAGGCGAAAGGAGATCAAAGAGAGGAGATTCCAAATTGCCAAGTCTCTGACAGGGAATATCAGAACGGACATATGCACAAGTAGCACCTTTGAGGCGAAAGGAATCATACAGCGAATAATTTGGGCATCTGAGATGAGTAGTACTCGAATCAACTGATAACTGAGATTCTGTCAGAAAAAGTACATGGGGTTTGGCAAGTGGAAATGGACATCGTTCAGATTAGAATTGATACCACGTATATTTGTGAAATGAATTAGTAAGTGCTTGGGAGGTTTAGATCTTTTCGCAAATAAACTTGCTCTATTAGTTTGACAATTCATGGTGTATTCAATAGTAAGAAAAAGTGGGTGGGACATGCTGTATGAAGTAATGAAATTTTGGATATGGCGTACACGTGGTAAGAATATACCCAGATCCTTGACATAACGTGGCCTCGATAATGCTCCCTGCATACACACTACTCGCACTCCCTCCAGTCACTATCTGGCAGAGTAGAGGTAGCAAGATTCAGGATCAGCAAGATATACACTTGCTGATCCCGAAGCCTCCTGGAGAGTTACCAAGAGGTTCAGTACGGTTCAGTACTAACTAGCGGCCGGCCTGCGAACTGTTTTAGAGCTGTACCCTCGAAATGTAAGGAATATTGGATCTTGCCACGACGTTCATCATAACCTCAAAAGTCATCAATCATACTGCATGATGGAAGAGGTAGGGAAGGTTTGACCGGAACTTAGCTCTAGACTAAACATGGGTTCCACCACTTCAAGCCTCCAATAAGCAAAGTGGTGGTATTTCACCGGTTGATGAGAGTCATCTATTACCTAGTACTGCCTTGTAACATAGAGGGGCAGCGTTCCTTCATGAGGTGTGGGTGCCACACCTCAACCCCTGCTTACATTGGTTCACATGTGGGTGGTCACCCACCATGTACTTGTGCATGGAGGTTATACCCAGGATTACTAACAGTCCCACCATTGTGAAGATGCAAGCAGAGGATTTGGCTGTCACAGATCCGGACTTTGCCGAAACTGGGTCCACTTGACTTGAGTGTCATCCGAATATCAGTTCCACCAGCGTTTTAGACTCCCAGGTAGCAAGTACAGCTTGTCTGGCATATCTGAGAGAATGTCTGTGACTACCTCAAATTTCTCATGGTACATCCTTTTTCATATATTTGAAGTGTTCTATCATTTTTAAATGTGAATAGTGTAATAAAAGAATAAAAATTCAGATTAAAAGGTAGAAATTTATGATCATTATAAGGAGATGTTTTTGTTATCAACGTTGTTGCAACGAATGTTAAATAGCATTAGGTTAATGAGAAGCTACTCTCTTTTTAACATCCTGTGTTGGGATGTTAAAAAGTGGGTAGCTATAAAGAGTTTTGAATGTACATCTAGCACTATCATGCTGAATACTGCATAGACCACTTCTATGAAATTTCCAAAAGAACTAGTCCATATCAAGAAATCGCCCTAAAACAATTACACAGCTTCCTTCCAACTTCAGTTGGGACAACAAATTCAAGATATTAGAATATTAGAAGCATTGTTCCGCAATCCTCCATATTCAAACAGGTCCAACAGACTGGAAAAGCATGTACTGGAACATTGCACCTCAGGATATTTTAGGTTTGCACCATGTCAATCATTGGTGTGCATTTTTTTTTTTTTTTTTTCATGAAAATTCACAGCAGGCGACTCCAAGCTTAGATTCTATAGGGGCCAGGCCTGATGGCAAGATGAGGTATCTGCCCATCGCAAGGCACATCAGCTCCTGTTAGTCAGTATTTTATGCCTATCTGATCAATTTTTAGGGCTCACTGGTATTCCTGAACATCATTTCTCCAGCATTTCCAACTGTCAAATTGGTAATGTTTAACAGCTGAGCAACAATGCACAAATACATTTTCCCCACATGATATTCAACTTTATTACTCATTATTTGATAAAAATCTGAAATAAATTCTGGACTAACAGAAAATTAACATTTAGAGGCCAGAATATTTGCCTATTTCACCATCACAATTTTCTTTAGAGGGAATGTCCCAGGATAATGTATATACTCACATAACAGAGAAAAGTCAATATCCACACAAATAACATGCAAACAGATAGAGATTAGGTTATAACTTATGGAATGTGGCAAATATATACTGGACAGTAGGAAAGAAAAATTTTCATGCCACAATTAACAGCTCCCTCTATAAATATAAAAGATGGCACATCCAATAAAATTATATTGCATGCTGATTATTTATTAAAATAATCATTGCTTTTCAACTGGTAAACAGATTTAAGAGGTCCGACATGTGAAACCTTCATGCAAGATGGGATGCACAGTCGATGAATTAGGTGACTTCACTGGATGGCAAAGAACACTCAACTCCACATATATTCTATTTTCTATCCTATGACTCATATATCAATGTTTTATTTTTTACTATTATTTATTTTTTGCCATCTCTACTTTCAACTACTGCAGAATTCAGAACCAATTAACATAATCAGCATTTAAGAAACCTCTGGCATCTCAGATTAGGCAAATACCACTGACCACATTTTTATTACTTGTTCTTGGAGAAACAAATAATAAATTCTGATTGTAATCCATGTGTAAAACTTCATCCCTGGCTGATATTTCATTGAGGCCACCCCTGTCACGAAAGCTTTGCTGAAGTTCTATGTGAACTGTTTGAGAATCCATTGATCACTTTAAACATCAAAGAAGGAAGGAGTTTTAATGCTATTTTAAGGGTAGGAAAAATGTAAGGCTGGATATCTCAATTCTCAAACGAATGGCCTCTTCTTGTATTCAATGTAAAGCTTTAAATTTAAAGTGTGTGAGTTGAAATTGTGACAATCAAGTCTGCATCTAGAAAAATACCTATCTATAAAGTTATATTTCTGTTAATTATTAACTGTTAGATGTTATACCACCTACCTTACTTCTCATTCTGTGCTCATGTGTTGTGATTTTCTCTATCAAGCAGACTGAACTTAAAAGCAATATGTCAAATCTTTAGATGGTTCATATTAAACTAAGGGTTACTTCAGAATTCCTTGAAAATGTTTGTACTTTAAATTAAAGGAGAGAAAAAAAACAAGAACAACAAATGAGTGTAGACAATTTCTTTATTGTATGATAAAAGAAAGTAAATTTTCAGTGAAACTTTAGAGATAACATTTTACTACATTGATATAAAAAAAAAAAAAAAAAAAAAACAACTGGTTTCTGGAAATGCTACAGAAAACATCAACTTTAAATAACTGACATGATTTAATGTATAGGTTAGAAAAATAATGTTCTGGTTTCAATGAAACAGTGATAAAGTAGGAAAAATGTTTTGTTCTGCCATTAGGGCTTAGCTAATTCAGATAAACAGAATGCTGCTTTGCATTAGAAAACTTTACAGGTGAGAGCATACTGTTTCCAGATGGAAACTTCACAACTTATTTAAGTACGCACCAAATCATTCTCTTTACAGCATTTTTATTATAAAATATGTAACAGTGATAGTTCAAAAAAAAAAAAATTCAGGATGTAAAAAAAAGGCAAAAAGCTGAAAGGGAATGGAGAAGAACAACAATAAAGTAACAACTGCTAAGATTAACAAATCTGCACCACTTCAGTATGAGTGATCATTGGTAAACTTATAGTGATAACTGAGGTAGAACGATAACACTGTCCAGTGTGTCCTGATTTACAAACAACATAACAGGAAGTTAGAGAGCCAAGCAGGATAATATAACAGAGATGAAGGAATATGTGTATGCCACTCCTTATAAACAGCTATTACTTATTTTGAATGCATTGTGTATTCAATAAACAATTATAAAAAGTTTCTCTTATAACATAACATGCAGTTATAACAAGTACACAAGCAAATCCAAATAAGGTTCTATAACTTTTTTTTCCAAGTGATGTTCATTTATAACATTTATAATTCATAACTTATATTATAGATTTGATATTACAAAATGCATTAGCCTTCAGAAATCTATATATTATTTCAAAATTGATCACTAAATCCAAGTACAACAGCAATGCAGGAACTTTTGCTATATTGAAAAAAAAAAAAAGAAAAAAGAAAAAAAAAAGTGAGCACTGGAAATACAGAATAATTATAATATTGTATATAAAATTAACCTTTTCTAGCTGTTTTTTTATCATGATATAAATATCTTCACCTACTTTTTAATCCTTATATAAAAAAGTGTTTTCTTTCTTGAAAAGATGTGATGCACATTGCATGCAGGTTTAAAAAAAAAAAAAGCAATAATGACAAGCATATTTCTCCTACAAATTCAGCAGCCTCCACTCAACCAAACAGCTAAGAACATAATACAGGTAATTAAAACCACCTTCACTTGAAAAAGCAAATATCATTCTAATGTTCATGATGAAGGCTCCAAATATCTTCATTCTCAATTCTTTCACTAAAATTGGTTAAAAAAAAAAAAAAAAACTTTAATGGTTCATCCAGTACCAGCCAGAACAGGCTGCCATGCATCAAGCCTTTTCTATAGGTGTACAGGTTTTTCACCAGTTCAGTGCTGTTCAGCCAGGACTTATGGTCTTGGGATAACAGGCACTAACATGCACAATGCAATGTGGAACTTATAAATCACAACAAAAAGGGCAAGGCCTATTGTTAACTGTTTGTGCTGTTTTTATTCAATGCAATGAAACTTATAATGAACATGCACATTCCTCTGGCTGCACAGAATATAAGGTGAAATCATTTTTTAGAGCATCTTGGCATATACAGTATGTTTATTATTTTGTTACAAATCTGTCTAGCGTGCACTAATTAAACAAATGAAATAAAAAAAAAATAATAATAAATAAATATTGTCAGACTAATGTACTGTACATTAGTCTGGCAATATCTATTAATTATAAATTCATAAACACAAAATACTAACTACAATATTAAAAGACATTTAATGAACTTAAACCAGGGGTTCAATCTTTCTGTGTTAATTGTACCACTAAAAAAAAAATAAATAAATAAAATAAATAATAATAAATAAATAAAATAAAGTTATTGGTACCATTACAGTAATAAATCAAATTAATGTCAGTGTTTTATGCTGGGATTAGATTTTAAATATGGTAAATTTAAAGCCAAAGATCTAATTTGGATGTATGTAAGATGGAGTTTTGGCAACATACCAAGTATAAAATGATATCAAATACTGATTTATTATCACCCTAGATGTCCCTAAACTTGTGGCACCTGTGTACAATGCATCCTTAGTACAGGCTAAGCTGGTTATGGGCTTGCCTAATTAACAATGATTTGCCTAATTTCAATAGCATTTGCATTATTAATTATGATATTCCAAGCCATGCTTTTTATCCATGGTAAGATAAATTAAATTACTATTTTCAGTTACAATTATTCAATTGTTTTAACTTAAAACTAGTTAACAAAACAACAGGGAAAACCGGAGCTCAAGTTTTTACAGTCATCTATTTTATTTAAATTATTCCTCAATTTTTGTATAACTATTCATGTTTCGCTGAAGCTTCTTTACATACATTGAATTAATGAAGATTCTCTTCTCACCTTCCTATCCTTATCCTCGAAAAATGGCATTCGTATCTGTAAAGCTGACTAAAAATACTCCCCCACTCACTATTATTACCACATTTTCTACATAAAATCCAGAATACCTAGCTGCACAGGACAACTGTTGAAATTGAGATTTCTCTGCCAGAGACTGCATATTCCAGTGGCATGTTTACACATAGATGCACCAAGAGCCCACATTTAAGAGCCCCAAGTATAAAAAGTTGAAATACATTTAAATGCACAAAATTGTGTAGAGGCAGGGGACCACAACTAATATAAATGCACTACTGATTCTTCATGTGCACAGCATGCACTATCAACATGAATGGTCTGGCAGTGGGCAAATACCAAAATTGTATTTCTATTCCAGAAACTTTACGATGTTCAGTAATCTGATGCCATAAAAAAAAAAGTTTAACTCTACATTTCTAGGACTGCACACAGTGGACACATGTATGCCTGCCACACATATGCTACCATAAAAATGTACAGTTCATTTTGCTACATGTGTGAATTGGCATATCATCCTAAATAAAACTGTTAAAATGAAGCAGTAACTCCTCTGGTTGTGATGATGAAAGGAAAAACAGAAATTTATTTTAGTTTTCTTAATTTAACTTCAGTTATGATTATCCATTTTAAAACAGCATGTCAAATATTATCAGGAATGCAGTGCCTTCTATAACATGTGATCCTATCAGAAAATCAAAAACTAAGCACAAATCAAACTCCATTCATAAATTGAACTAGTCTGCATATAACTTGTAATAGTCCCTCATTCTCCATGTCAATCAATATAATGTTCCAATGAAAACTGTTATCCTTTATAGAGAATACACAGCATTTATAGCTTTAACACCAACTACAACTCTGTTAGTTCATTTGCCTCAGCAGTACTTGCCTTCACAAAAAAATACAAACATCTTGAACTTTTCAGATTCTAATTAAGTTTTTTTAAAGATCTCAGAAATGCTATTTTTTTTTTTTTATTCACACTTTCAGTAAACCAAAGAAGCAGAATGAAATTAGTTACTAGTCAATTATGAATGTAGTAGCTAAATTCTAGTAATTATAAACAAGATGAATAAATGACTGATAATTTCTAGTTATAGCTCCCAGTCTGAGAGAACAATACGTTACAGATTCACAAACATATTCCGCCATGTACACAGTCAACTTCTACTGCATATCTCTTCACTGGATATTTCCATGTCATTGTTCATCTGGCATGTTTAATTATTTTTCTTCTACAACAGTTAGACATGTGACAACCTTGTCTATTCATGGGTTACCTTTGAACTTCACTGAGCTAAACCCTTTCCAGCTCATCAGTTCACATTACTTTCAGTCTTTGGAACAAATGTTCTTTCATGCATTTTTTTTTTTTTTTTGTAAAATACAGCAAATTAGAGAAAATCTACACAAAAGTTTTGTTTTCCAGCTCTTAATCTATCTGTAGGTGCTTGGAATTATCACATTTTTGTTTTAACTAAAAAAAAAAAAAAAAAAAAAATCCAAAGCCAAACCATCATTTCCATTATCCCCTCTCTAAATTAACTATTACAGCAATTATTTAATCATATTTTATTCACTGAGAAACTTCAATACATATGCTAACACAAAAAAGAAAAAAAAAAACCCTAAATAAATAACATATATATATAAAATATTTTTAAAGAACATTAATGCACTCCAACGTTTCACATATTTGAAAACAATTTGTGCCTTTAAGCTAACAGAAATACCTGCATTGTTGCATACACTTGCAATTCATGAGTAGGTTAAATCCAGATTTCTCATGTCTTGAAAAAATTTCTTTTGTTCTTTTGTGTGACAGTTCAGCAAATTTTTTTTCTGGGGGGAAACTCATAAGTATGACTATTACTTCATGGGATAGTATGAATTCATATAAATACTTGGAAAAAATGTGAAACTAATTAGTAAATTCTTTTGCAATCTCAAAAAATAAAAAAATAAATAAATGAATAAAGAGGCTTGATTTACTTCATCAAGTAAAGAAATAAATGGCAATGGAGGAAAAAATAATAAGAATTTGAATATAATCTGTGATCCATCATCTGAAAAAACAGGAATGCAACAAGCAATAGGAAATACACACGACAGCATGAGATTCTCTATTTTTACATTAAAAAATTTCTTTTCTTTAGATTTTAAAACTTGTTTAAATGAACATCAAGTATTTATTAAAAAATTCAAATATCACTTTATAAGTTATATTTTAAAATTACAAGTGTATAATTTTATTTTTTTTCAAGACAATTTATTGGAACACAATTCAGATTTCACAATCACAAACACCACAGACACTGTCATTTAATGCTAATATAATTTCATCAAAAAAACATTCTACACATCATTTCCAAAGCAATGGCACTTGCAACCACAAAAAGTGATCTATGCAAATTAATGAACCACTTTAAATACAAAAGGAATACTAACTAGGTCATTCAAGCTGAATGCCTCACATTCTCATTCAGCATGTACTTACCACCCTCCATTCACTTTCCAAATTCTTTTAAGAAAACCAATAACAGAAAAACCAGAATCTAGTAATAACAAAAGTTGACAATTGAATAATTGCAATGCTTCTTACTACAGTAGTGTATTATGTAGGCAACAAAAACAAACACACATGGCAAGATCAGTCATTTGCTTATAAGTAACCAAACATGTCTATTTTATTTTCATTTGAAGTTACTATGAGATATATATATATATATATATAGACAAACCATTTCATCTTTAATTGAGACAAGATTTTTCTCCAACTCTATGTACAAAAGATAATATATATATATATAAAACTTTTAAAGGTGAGACAAGCAAACTGTTCTAAAAATTTCAACAAAACACGAATGATCCGTTTTATTTTCCTACAGTTAATATCCCATGATTACCTTAAAAGAACATAAGTGGAAGTAATTTACTATAAAAAACATAAGTGGAAGTAATTTAGTAAAAAATAATTTATACTGATGATAAATAGATGTGCCAATTTTGATTTCATTACATTAGATGTGAAAATCAAAATTAAATTTTCACTTTTACATTTAATAAAAATTTACTTATAAGAATTAATAAGAAGCACTTAAATTCTGCTTGCATCGGTAAAAAGCAAATTTGTGCTAATGCCATAAGTGTTTTAAACTGAACTTGGCACACTACAAGGGAAAAATTACTGAAAACATTATATTGTATCATTATACAAGTAGAATACTACATAGGGAGACATCTGCAGTCCTCTTATTTTTGTTTCTTGCATATTCAACTTCATTTATATTTCTTAAGTGTCATATTTAGAAGACGTTATTTAAGAAAAGGTATCAGTTTTTCTACTTTTGAGAAAACAGCCAACTACAGTATAGCATATTTGGATTATAAAATAAAAAAAGAATACACGAGGACCTGAAACTATCACCCAAAAATGTAATAATAATAATAATAAATAAATAAATAAATAAAAATTTTATTTGAGCAGGAAAGTGCTTCAATTAAATTTTCCTTTCTTGTACTCTCAGTTTATAAGGTGTGGCATACTGCAAATATATATATATATAAGATTCCTGGAAACAGCAGGCAGCCTCTTGGTTTATATTAGGTGAGGTAGCTTTTAACTTGGTTTGATTAAAAAAAACCTTAAAACATATGGCAATGCATATAATGCATTAATTTTATAATACACCTCAATACAGAAAACAGGAACAAAATATACATCAAATATGAGGGGTGAGGTTGGCTTACAAGGCTAAATATGAACACTTCCATTTTATTCATTACAATTATGTAATTATTATAAATGGTTTCCAAACCCAAAATGCAGCTAACATGCACCATCATGGGTAAGGCACAAGTCAAAAATATTTGATTGTTGGAGTTGGCCTGACAATTATCAACATGTCTCAAAGTCAATGAAATTATACAACTTCAATGTCTGTTTATGTTAGAAGAGACAAAAACACTTCAGGGGCAGAAATATTCTTGGCTGTAGAAAAGAAGGCAATATATGAAAAACATTAAAGCTGAAAATAGCACCTGAAATAGGCTACAAAGATAATGTATCTGAACTGATATATACAAAGTCTTGGAGTAAACTGGACTATCTTGGACTGGTTCCCAGTACAGTTTCAATGCTGATAGTAGTAGTAGCCCAAAAATTTCTTTGCAGTTACAAATGGTTACAACGTCTTGTGATTATCATACAAGTACCAGATTTCAGGACAGAACAATGTGAAGTTCATGAATACTAATCAAATCTTTAGTTCAGTTCCGAATTTTCATTAGAATAAAAGGAAAATGTGTACACATACAAACACATACGCACTTTGCATTTTTAATGGCACAACTTTTGCTTACTAATAGCAAGAAGTATTTCAAATCGAGGTGGTACAGGATTGCTAGATTATGCTTGAAAGGAGTTCAGCCTGTTACGAATATGAACTATTCATTTTTCTGAATAGTAAAAACTTACACTATTCAGCATGAAAAGTTCAATCAACAAATGAACTGAGCCATAATAAATAGTTAAAGATAGATACGATGACCACTATCAGCTAACAGTACCTAATAAAAATAGAGATATTTAAGGTTAAACTGCTTAGTGCAGTATTTCTCAATTTCTGAGTGATACAAAGTCAATTTAGACAAAAAAAAAAAAAAAAAAAACAGGAAAAGAATTAAAAACATTTTTTTTTTTGAGTCATAAGGCTGCCCTCTAAACTTGTCATTTGGCTATCCTATCTTAGTTTGGAAATAGATGACAGAAAGTGGTATATAACTAACAAAAGTGTGGCTTAATGGAACCAGTTAGTCATTGCCTAATTAACGTGGCAGAGAATTTTAGCAAGCTCCTGTATAAAACAATCACATAAGAATATGCATAAATGTATATGTGCGTGCATGTGTGTTTGTTCAAGCCCACAAAATAAGAAATATTTGGCTGCTGTAACAACAGCATATGAACTTTATGAATAATAAGGGCATCATTCATGATATAATCTTATATGGTATTATTTGCATTCACTGGCAACGAATAGAAAGGACAGAGGGCTGAAACATGGGTTCAGATTAAATAAGGATGTAAAATGGTTAAAGAGAGTGTCATAGTTTTATACCATATGACAGGCAAATATGAGCATATCTCAAATATAGTAACTGTACCTATATAGTAAAAATAATTTAACTACTAACTAAATTTAAGGTCAATTATAGGAAAAATGGTCAGGTCCCAGATATTACCAGTATTAAATTGTGGACCAAACAGTATTTTACTTGATCCTAACCTTTACCTGCTCTTTCTCTCACAACAAATGAAGAAAGGAAAAAAAAAAAAAAAAAAAAAGCAGAGACATATAAAATACAAGCAAAATTTCAGAAAATGCTATGGCAAATTCTGTGGCTATAATATTATGTTGTGTGTGTGTGTGTGTGTGTGTGTGTGTGTGTGTGTGTGTGTGTGTGTGTGTGATTAAACATTTGATGACTATGGTAAAAAACCACAAAGAATGCTGACAAATTACTACAACTACTACATATAACAATTTTATTCCAAGAGTTCTATAGCCACAGTGCAAAAACTTTGTCAGAGGACACAAACAATACAAACTCTAGGAGTAAACAACATTCTACAAGAAATCAATATAGGGACTACCACTGTTAACAGTGGTTATATACCAATACTGCGACATTTTGAGTAGAACTAGACCTACCCACAAATGTACACATTACCTCAAATATTTCTTTCGGTTACAACTATCTAGGCATACAACAGCTTTATACGGGGAAATCCCGCTTCAATGATAAAGCACCAGGAGTTAAATGGCACTCGCAAAAGTCAACTCAGACTGCTAACATGAATGTATATAGAGATTATAACATGATCTTTTCAAAAACAAAACTAACAAAAAAACCATTCATTAAAAGTCTTAGATTTAGCAAATGGTCAAAATGAATCAACAAATTTGAGATTAAAAAAAAGTAAACTTTGAGAAATATAGATATATAAAATACAATTACTAAAGATCCAATGTACCCTCCCACTGCTTCTTTCATGAAAACACAAAAGAAATACTTTAAAGACTAAATTCTAAAACAAACAGACAGATATACATACATACTTCTCAGAGTTAAACTAACTTGAGCATGTCTATTCATTCAGTGTTTATACAATCAGGAATACAAATAATGCATTAAAACTATGATTTTTTCATGATAACAACAAAAGAGAGAGAGAGAGAGAGAGAGAGAGAGAGAGAGAAAAATGTGGCACAATCAATCCATAAACAATTTCTAGAACAACCCTTAAAAGCATGCATTTTTACATTAATATTTCTTGTTGATTCTTGACACTTTGCATATGCTATTGTAACTCCTTTCAGCATTTCTCAGAACACATTAAAGTTATATCTAAGGAAAAAACACTGGTCAGTTCCCTCAAATATATACCTAATATCTTCTGACTATACCATTTCCTCCTCAATAAGAATGCTTCTAACCCACAGGTATAAAGGATGACATAATACTAAAATTTCATTTTTCAAACATGAAAGCAAAACTGCACAGACATGCAAGTTAAAGCCATGGTGTTGCCACTGCTAGCATAAGTTGTGAGAACACACACACACACACACACACACACACACACACACACACACACACACACACACACACACACACACACACACACACACACACACACACACACACACACTTCAAAGATTACTGATACAGTTGGCTGAACTGTGTTTATCCCTCTATGGGCAGCAGTGTGGAGGGCTGGGTTTTATAATGTACTCCCTGAGATTAAGCCCTCAGAGCATGCACCATGGTACAAAAACGAATGAGGTAGGTATGAATTCACTGCTGCCGACGTGGCTGCCTACAGTCACCACTTTTATGGTAGTACTTAGTAACTTTCAGCTCTGGCCAGCAAATGTTATCTCTGTTCAAACAATCACACATATTTGTGCTATTAAAAATATAAAATTATAAAAATAAAAATAAATAAAAAGTGCCAGCAAGAAAGAGGGCAAATATTTACTGTTTAAATTTCCTCTACCTTATTATACATTTAGATAAAGAGAAAAGTTCTTTCTCATTAAAATACAAACTCCTTTTATAAAATTAACCAGTACTTCTATATAGTAAAATATCTATTACCAATATAGTTTCTGTACTCTGTAACTGACAAGAGAACTTTTCTGCTTTTTAGTTTAGATTTTTCTGTGTAACATTTTTTTTTGAAAACTAATAATTAGATGCTATAAAGGATGAACATTAAATAAAATTAATTACTTAATTATTAATAATCATATAGATATGGAATGAATATACACATATGAAAATATGAATATAATTTGAAGATAAAATAAAACTAGATAAATTTGAAGTGTATACGTATAAACATTAGCATGTAACATTTTATTCATTGTATGCTGTAATTTCTTATAATGCAAAGAATTACAGCATATGAAGTGCAATGTGTGTGTGGTGTATCTATATATAAATATAAACTTTCACACTATTATACATATCAAGTAACTCTATATATTAATGCTTTGAGGAAAAAAATGTTATCTATTATACTGAAAATAACTTTGCCTGCAGTATACTAGCTTATATTAAAAAAGAAGCAAAATTCTACAATGTATGAATGCACACACAAACACAAGAAAAAAATTATAAAGTATTTCTATTTTTAAAATAATAAAAAAAATAAACAAAAACTGACAAATTTTAGGTACATTTTGCTCTTCTGCTTGATTGAATATATAATTGAAAAACAATTACTCTCTTCAAAGGAAATTTTACTGTGATAAGGTTTCAATAACACACTATCATTCTTATAATATGCTAGCAAAACATGGGAATTTGGTCTGCTTTAGCAGTAACACTAATACACTTAGAATGCTAAGACTAAATATAAAAATAAAAAAAAAAATACTTTTCTTAAATATTTTTTGCAGATTAGATCAATTTGGCAATTCATTTATATTTGTCACTTTTTTTTGCAAAACACAACTTGTACTTACTAATAACAGTACTAAAGAACTTACCAAATACATTTTCAAAGTAAATTTTTTTTCCCCTAATTAGCATAGAACGTAATAATGGTTTAATGCCTGAACTCTCTTTCAAATTAAATATAATATACCAAATTTCAGTAACATTTTGCCTTTTGCAGATCAAAGTGCTTCCTTGCCTGTCAGTGAATCAACAAATTTATTCACTGATGCTGCTTTCTTCACAGGCTAATTAAGCCTCTGATCCAAATGACAAAGGCTTAATGAGCTGCCACTCCAGCAGCTCACTAAATGGTTGGAACCATTGCTTCCTAAAGAGCAAGTGGTTCACAAACTTTCACTCTTAGAATGAAAAGTTCTGTATCCCACATATTGTTGAAATTATTTTGAAATTTAATTGTATAATATTTGTTCTTAATATTTGTAAACTGGTGAAAATTATTATATTACAAAACAGTCTTGCTGCTCTATGACAATAATTATCAGTAATTAATGGGCCTAGAGAAAGAATCTGCTTCATAATGTCTAGTTAGCAAGGCACCACAACAGAAAAATAGCAGGATAAAAAATATCAAATTCAATGAGCCTTGAAATTTTTTTAGAACTACATGCCCAAAATAAAGGACAGCATTTTCCTAATTTTTTTTTTTTTTAGCCCCTGATACTTCTTAGCCAGTTTTACCACTGGCTTACTAATATTTAATAACACACAAAAAAAGGGGATGGGTGGGGGACACTACACTGAAACTATATATGCAGTGTGTTTTTTTGTAATTATAACTATTTATTTCTGAAAATCTACATTTTAAGTAATTTATATATTGAATAATAAGAGATCATCCCAATACAAATACATCAAGAAGTTAACTTTCGAGAGATACTGAAATTTTTATGGATATATTTTAGCATACACTAATTTAAATCACATATACACAGTATAAAAAAGCAACAATTTGGTTTTTTATAAAGAATGAAAAGCAGACCAAAAGGTAAGACCTACCAGTACTGACTAACAAGATATTGTTTTACTTTTAAATGCTTAGGGATACCAAGAAACAAGCAATGATTTAGCAGTGGGAAAAAGGTTAGATGGGAGCAAGAGCTACTTGTTTTACAAACTAAACTATTACTAGTGTATCATCCCTGAACATAATTGTACTATGCATCTTTGTAACTTTCACAGTTCATTAATTTATAAATATATTGTGTGCTATGGTCTACATGGACTCTCAATTTCATGTATATTTAAAGCTTTGTAACACTACATATAATCATTATCTCACAGATAAACCAAACTTAATACCATCATAAAAATCGATAAATAACAAAACTCGCCCAAACAGCAAAGGGAAAACAGTTATCCTGAATAGAGGCTTAGAAGATAATATAAAAATAAAAAAAATAAAAATCACACTACAGTGCTCCACTTTGAAATGGAAAAGGATTCAGCAATATATTCATTTTTGTATTTCAGGATAATGAGACTGATTCTAAAAATAAGTTGCAGTTTAGAATGGATTTAAGTGATATCTTAAACAAATTTTCTCTCATTTCCTGATGGGAAAAAAAAAAAAAAAAAAAAAAAGGCACACTTCGACTGTCAGTGATATACATAAAAACCCTACACAAAAATATTAAAAGGAACACACACAAAAAAAAAACACAAACATGTATAAGCCTCTATTAGTCTCTAGAGCAAAGTTTCCGGCTCCCCCCCCCCCCATACTTCTTTTTCAACCCATGCACGGCACTAAGTACTATAGGTTTTGATACCTTTCGTGTTTGGGTTTTCCATTAAAAAAAAAAAATAAAAAAAATAAGCAGACAACATAACTCAGAAAAATGAAAAATATACTTATATCCATAAATAAGAAAATATTTTGAAATAATATCAAAGCAAAGAACAACACAAGCTCTTATACATAAAATATATATGTATAAAGGCCAAATAAAAAAGTAAAAACAAGTTGAGGAACACACTGCAGATATCAAATATGCCAAGGAGTTAATCCTCCCCCCCAACACACATACACACACAAGCTTAACCCTTTCATGAGTGAGTTTACTGAGCATGTGTAAGGTCACAGTAGTATGTTTTTTGTTGTGGGTCTGCTCTGTTAAATGAATTTTTTCAGTTTTCGAAAATCATAAAAACTTGGTATATAAATACTTTAAAACATAATTTATTCTTATTTTAACTTGGCTAACCAATCAGAGTGAAATCACTCCCAAAATTTAAATCCGAATTTTTAAAGAAAATTGGGAAGTGGGGGGGGGGAATAAATAAATAATCATAGTTATTTTATTTTTGATGCAGTAATAATTTTATCTGTATCTATATATTTATCACTTAATTTTGTTGACTGCTGGATCTGAAGTCTTGAGGATTTGGGCCTTTTGAAATATAAATTGGACACAATGGCTGAGAAGTTCATTCTAATCCTTTGATTTTCTTTCTATTAAATACAAATAAAAGATGGCAGAATGTACTGGAAGATAAGACAATCTGAACATTAATGGATGTATTATTTGAAATGACTTTGAAAAATGTAAATATATTCCCAAAAGGGCTGAAAATATAACATATAATATTACACGTAATATACAAGTATTAAATACAAGGCAAATTCACTTGCATCAATATTAGTTTACAATGCAATCCCATCACCACCATCAGCCCTTTTATAATTAGTCATTATTTGTTTCCACGAGTTGAGACTATAATACTGTTCTTTCCACTAATTTCCCTCTAAATTGCTGGTTATACTGCACTTTTTAATCAGCCTATTATTAACTGCCTTTAACACCATATATTTCATTTGTGTTTTTATTTGTTCAGTTAACTAATTTATTTTTGTATACGTTTGTATACGACTAGTGGGAAACTATTATGTAATATGAATTTATTATGAAACTATGAAATGATGCTTTTCAGCAAAGGAATAGACTACCTTATTTTTGGAAAGAAACCCAGTTCTTAATGGAATTTTCAAGCATTATTTAAATGAGAGAGAGAGGTGGATACAATTTAAGACCAAATTTATCAAGTATAGAACCTGTGATATATATAAAATATTTTACATACACCAACAATGGAATTTAATAATTTTACTGGAAAACATTTCCACCAAACTTCACACAAGTCTTCCATGAAAGAGGATAACAGCAAATACCCTGCACTAAAAAAAAAGAAAAAGAAAAGGACATGATATTGAAAGAGTTAAAAGGTTGGAAACCACTGCACTAACCAACTGTCTTTTCATTTACTTTTTGCTTTTAAGAAAGACAGAAGTTCATGTGTCATATTATATAACTACAGCATTAATGTGATCTGAGGACTGTCAGCATTTTATCAAGTATAAATAAGTGTACAAGTTTGCTAATTTATAAGTTATTGTCATGAAAATTGTATCATAGTAAATGACACATTCAAAAAAACTTTATTACTTGAAATATTATAAAGAAAGATTGCAAACCCAGAAGAAATGCAAAAATTTTGGAAATTTATGATGGAACATAATTTAGCCATTGCAGCTTAATGCTTTCAGCTTGAAACAAGGGAGAAAATCTGGGCTGAGGTACCATGCATGAAATCAAGTCAACTGTCATAACTGAAAGACACTGACTGAAAAACACCTACTCATAATCTATGAATATGAGAGAGATTGCCAATAAACAATAAGTTTTCTCTCTCTCTCAACAAACCAAAAGTGCGCAGAAACAAATTCATAGCTAAAATTACTAAAAGAGATTTTATTCTGCAGTTGTAAAAAACACTGAACTTGTTAAAAATGTAATCTTCCACAAGGAAGGAGAATATCAACAATTTTCTAAAACTGTAAAAATGTTTTTAAATCAAATATCTTGTTATGTGTTGAACTTACTGATAAACTCCACAAATTCATACTTAGATTTCAGTAAAGCTTTTGACTCTGTTCTACATAAAAGACTGATGTAAAAATTGGAGCAGTACAGCATTACGTGGCAAGTTACTGCTATGGATAAAAGGAAAGTTGAGTGGCAGAAGACAAAGAGCGGTTATTAATGGCACTGCTCTTTATGGACCAATGTAATTAGTGGAGTTCTTCAGGGTTCAGTGCTGGGCTCCTTTTCTATTTTTAATATATATATTAATGATACTGATGAAGGTATATCAAGTTTAATATCTAGGTTTGCTGATGATACAAAGGTTGGCAGGGTGGTTAACTATGGTATGCTACTTTATTGTGGCCTAGGGAAACTAGGCAGATGGGCTGAAACAGAAATTGAGGTTTCTGAAATTTTGAAACAGAAAAACAGAAAAAAAAATGTAAGATACAGAATTTGAGTAGTGGTAAGCACAGAATACCATAACCAATTGGGTGTTACTACACTTGCAGTGGAGCATGAAAAAAAAAAGACCCACAGTAACTGTACAGTCCAACATGAGGTTCTATGAGCAGTATATACAGAGGAACTTTGCCAACACAGACAAGGAAGTTATTATCCTGCTGTACAATGGCTAGTCTGCATCTTGAGTAATACATACAGGTCGTCTGGAAGCCTCATTTTAGGAAAGATGTAGATTTGTTTGAACAAGTACAGAGAAAAGCAACAAGATCAGTCAGGGGGACAAAAATGTACCCTTATCAAAAAAAAGACTTCACCTCTGAAAATTGCAGCATCTGAAAACCAGGAACACATTTAGGATTGAGATGTTTATGGCTTTGAATGAATCAACTAAATGCTGATTGTATCCTTACTCTTTTACAGATGATACACATAAAGGGGCAAATATAAATTGAAAAATGGAAAATTACTAGATAAATGTCAGCAATTAGCTATCCAGCCAAAGAGTAACTGACTCTTGGAAAATTTCCATCTGGTTATGGAAGTAGGTAGTTAGAATAAATTTAAGGAAGGATTAGACACATTAGTTCAAGTGGAATGGACAAATGGCGTGGGTAGCTTTTTGCTAATGTATAAGTTTGCTTTCTTAAATCATATGCAAATACTAATACTGGGGGGGCTATAACCAAGAGATTCAGCTAAATCTTCATATCTATGTTCTTATTCATTCCTATGACTGTCACAATAGTGTTACAGCTGAGACAGAATAAAAAGTAATAGGGTAGAAAAATGGAATGAGATTTTAATAAATTCAATAACTTAAAAACTGAATATCAAGCTTTGTAAGTTTGTAATCATTAACCTGATTGTTCTCTTCTGAATAGAATCAAGGGGCTTGAGAGCATTGACTCGTCAGGTATGAGAACAAACTTCACAGTAGAATGGTTTTCAGAATTGTAGAGTTGATACCATAAATAGTGAAAAAGAAAATCCAGTTTTTTATGAAAAAGGAGGCAACGTTTTTGACATGTTTACACTGAGAGAGAGATTAGAAATATTATTTCAGGGTGATTTCTAAATGAAATATGTGACCTAGTCTAGTAAACTGAATGTCACTAAAGATGGCCATAGGAACAGACAGGACTGAAATTAAGTTTTATTTGCCCCACTGGAGATCACCATTTAAGGAAATGGTAGTGGATATTCAAGAAGTTGAAGTTGTGTGTGTGGCAAGTTTATTCAAAGTGTGCTATTAACAAGATTTCTAGCCAGTTGAAGATGGTTATTAATATATTATAAGATGGGAGAAAGAACTGACCTTTGAGGCACACCAGTATTAAAAAATTAGAAGACTGACAGCCACCTACATCCACTTGCTGCAAATGGTCAGAGAGAAAACTGGCTATCCAATTACAAAAAAAAAAAAATCACACAGAGAGATGACAATCTAAAATATGAGAGCATGTGGAAGCATTTTATCATGAGTGTTGCTGAGGTGCAGGGCAAGTTAGCATTAGCATTAGTAGAGGCATTTGATGCAAGAAAGCAAGCTTATGCAGCATCAGCCAAAAAAAAAAAAAAAAAATAAATAAATAAAAAATAACCACTTCCACTTCACCCCTCTGTTCGTTCGAAATACCTGTCCAGCTGAGCCTTAAACTTATTTAGGCTATCAACCTCCACGACAAGGGATGGAAGTCTGTTCCACCAACCAACCACCCGCTGGCTAAAGACAAATTTCCGCACGTCTATCCTACATCTGTTTTTCCTCAATCAGAATTTATGCCCTCTCAGGTGATTATTCTGAGCAAGAGGAAGAATCCCATCAGCATTGAGAATGCTCAAACCATTCAAGGCTTTATACACCTCTATCAGATCACCTCGCTGGAGCCTAGTCTCCAGACACTGTAATTTGCAAAACTTAAGCCTTTCGTCGTAAGAGCACCCCTTTGTTCCATTCACTAATCTTGGTTGCCCTTTGTTTTGAGTGAGACTTCACAGCAGAGAATTACAGCTCTGCATAAGACAGCTTTGGGGGGGGGGGGGGAGAATGCCTGAAAACACCGAACATGTGCACTATACTCACATTTGATCCATGTGATTTTCTTTGAAGAATTCTTAATGTGTATAGGAAAAAACAATCTATAACGGGTTGCCAACAAGTTGATTGTGGCTTTAATTTCGGTCGATCACGACAAATTTTAAATATACATATAAAAAAAATAGATTAGTCAAAATCTAAATGTTTATCCCCAGGGGCTCACATCTGGTATGGGCTTGGCATACCCAGGGTCCTGAGCTGGATATCATCATTCTTCTTTTTCTTGGTGATTTCCTTCTATTTCTGTCTCTCTCTCTGAGTAACTCGGGAATTTTTTTTGGCTGGTGTAGCATAAGCCTCAGGCTTCCATGTACCGTATAGCTAATAATAATAATAATTATTATTATGCTGTTGTTGTTGTTGTTATTATTTGGTTTTTAGGAGCATTAGTAACTAAGGCCATATTGCTCCGGGAATATGCGGTGGTCATTCCCTGACCTTTCCGCATCCTCCGTATTTGGTGGTGACGGGCTCAAACCTCGGTCTAATCAAGAAAGAGTGTGCTACGCACTGCTGCTCCTTCCCACCTGGCTACGGAGGCGCCATTATTATTATGCATCCTACTGCATATGCTTATTACAAATCCATAGAACCACATGACTACTCTTGTTGCCATTCAGCTGCAAATCTTGTCTAGTTAAAATTCGTGCATTTATGTTGTGGGGAGCATAGTGTATGTGTCGAATTCTTATTTAGCTTAATTAATATTAATAACTTGACAGTACTTATACTTTAATTTAATACCTTTGATTTAAAATGAATACTACGAAAAAGAGTTGTTGTTGTTATTTGGTTTTTAGGATCATTAGCAACTAAGGCCATATTGCCCCGGGGATATGCGGTGGTCATTCCCTGACCTTTCTGCATCCTCCGTATTTGGTGGTCATGGGCTCGAACCCCGTTCTAATCAAGAAGCGTGTGCTACGCACTGCTGCTCCTGCCCAGCTGGCTATGGAGGTGCCGAAAAAGAGTGAAACATCATTTTCATCAAGAGTGGAACTAGAATGCTTTGTTGTAATGATAAAAGAAAAAAATGTTGTTTGATTTGCAATGCTTTCGTGGCTAAACCCAAAAAAAAAAGGAAATTTAGAAAGGCACTTCAACGCACTCCATGGTAAAGACCAATCGGATTTTCTGCCTAATAGTAACCGTAGAAAAAATAAATTAAAAGAACTTAAATCCAGATTATTCGCACAACAAAATTTCTTCATGACACCTAATTTGCAATCTATAGCAGTAACTGTAGCATCATTTAAAGTGAGTCACTTCTTGCAAAAAATGCAAACCATTTTCTGATGGTCAATTCATCAAAGATGCATTTTTAGAAATAACATTCTTTTGAAAATTTTAAGAACAAAAATGAAATTAAGTGCTTCAAGATCTGCAATTATCTCAAAATACTGTGATGTGACGCATCAAAAAATGAGTAAAAATATGAGCAAACAACTGCTTGCTCATATTGCTAGTTGTGTCCTTTTCTTTACAACTGGATGAATTTACAGACATCAGTGATACAGCTCAATTACTCATTTTTATTCGTATGGTTTTCGATGATTCTACCACTAGAGAAGAACTTGTTGTTGTTGTTTTGGTTTTTAGGAGCATTAGCAACTAAGGCCATATTGCTCCGGGGATATGCGGTAGTCATTTCCTGACCTTTCTGCATCCTCCCGTATTTGGTGGTCACAGGCTCGAACCCTGGTCTAATCAAGAAGCATGTGCTACCCACGGACTGCTGCTCCTGCCCACCTGGCTACGGAGGCGCTAGAGAAGAACGGCTGGGTATGGTTTTTTTAAAAGAAAGAACTAGAGGCCTTGACATTTTTAAATGCATTCAAAAATTTTATTGAAAAAATTAAATTACCACTATTTAAACTCGTATCAAAAACAACATTTTGCAAATATGCAAGATCATTTGCAAAAATATCCTGTTTTTGAATTTATTAGTATGAAATTTGTTTCTGAAATTGAGAAAGTTGTGACTTTGAAACCAGATTCAGTGATTTTAAAACAATTGACATTGTTCAATATATTTCTTATCCATTCAATGTCGACTTAGACAGGAAACAAATCTGAGATTTTTCACATGGAGAAAATAGTACTTGAAATAATGAAATTATTACATTGTAAAATTTTCAGATTATCAGAAAAAGACTTTTGGAAATATGTTTGCCGAGAAAAGTACCCGAATGTAAAAAAATGCAGTGAATTTGTAAATTCCTGTTCTGGTTTCACATATCTACGTGAATCGACTTTTTCGTATTTGAAACAAAGATGAAGAAATGTGCTACTCTTACGGACTTGCATACAGAAGATTCTTTATGGTTGGCCTTATCACAGTATATCCCCGATTTTTAAAGTTAGGCAGATGAAACAAACTTCACATAAATTAAAAATTTAAATACATATGAATTTAAAATAAGAATTCTGAATTGTATTTAGTTTTAAAATTTAAAAACAACATTTTTCAATGTGTTGATTAATTTTTTTAAACACGTGCAATGAAATTTTTGAGATGGTAGATCGTAGCACATATTGGAAAAAAAAAAAAAAGAAGTAGATCATATCACAAATTAAGTTGGCAACCCTTGATCTATACTATGGCAGCAGAAGCATGTGGATATGTTTTTACCAAACTGGGAGTGTTACTGAGATGTAGTACAAGTTTTGAGTTAGATTTTACAGTAGAGAATTATGGCAGCTATTGTTGGCTGGAAAGAAGTGCAAGAATGCCTAAAATCACTGAACATGTCATGGGCATTATACAGGGTGTCTCAAAAATATTGGTACAAACATTTAGGGGAGGTAAGTAACATCTAAAGGAATATGAATCGCATAGGAACCCATAACAGGAAACGTCACCGTAAGTCGATAGACGGCGCTGTTCATCAGTTCGCGAGAGAGGGAAAATTTCTGGTTTACTCATTCAAGTAGTAGTCGCCGCACGAAGAGCACGCATCGATATACGAACTGGGAGCTGGCAGACATGCACCTAGTGTACGGATTAGCAGAGGGAAATGGATGAGCCGCTCAATGAATTTATGGAGGATGCTTCCAAGACAGACATGTACCGGACCACCATTTGTTTGCATGTGTGCATCAAAATTTGTGTGATTATGGGTTGTTTAGAGGTAACAGGAGTAGTTCGGGCAGACCACGTTCGAAGCGAACTCCCGCCATGGAAAAAAGTCTACTGAATGCTGTCCAGAATAATCCTACTACCAGCACACATGCCATTGCCTCTGCCTTAGGAGTGTCTCGTTGCAGTGTATAGCAGCGGAGATGGGAGAAATCCCAGGTGCCATCTGACACGAACATGCAGTGTATAGCGTGTCTGGCATGACAATTCCTTACACCCCTTTCATCTCCAAAGGGTCCAGTTACTGCTCTCCCAAGATCATCCTGCACGTGTAGCTTTTTGCACAGTGCTTTCTCCAAGAAAACGTTCAAGACTTGAATTTTCCAGCCTATGTTTTGGTAGGCTGGAAAATTCTCGGAGGCTTATTCAATAAGCAAAATGCTCATGTGTGGGCTCACAACAACCCACACGGTGTGCACCCCCATGCAGCACAACATCGCTTCGCAATAAATGTGTGGGCAGGTATATAGTCTGTGACTACTTAGTCGGTCCATACCTGTTACCATTCCGAATGAACTCCACCAAATATCGGATCTTTCTTGAACAAGTTCTACCAGGGTTACTTGACGATGTTCCAGCAAATGTGAGATGCAACATTTGGTTTCAATATGACAGGACGCCTGCCCATTATGGAAGGTGTGTTCGTGACCATTTGAACAGGCGTTTTGGGCGTCGATGGATTGGCCACGGTGGACCCGTTGCCTGGCCCCTACGCTCACCTGATTTATCAAGCCTTGTTTTCTTTCTGTGGGGGGGGGGCTCAAATCTATCGTGTATGAATCGCCTGTGGAGACGGAAATGGATCCCATGGCAAGACTCGTCTGTGCTGCTGCTACAGTCAAAGAAACTCCAGGTGTGTTCGACCGTGTCCGCCAATCCATGCTGCGTCGGTGTCATACATACATTGCGCCTCACGGTGGAACCTTCGAGCATTTGTCGTAACATCATGAAATGTATCCATCTCGTACTCCATTGTTAATATTAGGTCAAATAAATGTTTGCCACTAATTACTGTCTTGTGTCATTTCTGCTTCTTGTGCCTCTGCTACTACTTTCCCGTGATGTTTCCGGTTATGGGTTCCTATGCGATTCACATTCCTTTAGATGCTACCTACCTCCCCTAAATGTTTGTACCAATATTTTTGAGACACACTGTACTCATTTGAATCTATGTGACTTTCTCATGTAAAGTTCTTAATGCGTACAGGAATAATTCACATTTAGGTGAAGAAATTAAAGGTGAAAATTGCAACTTTGATATGAAAAATTTGGAAGGATAGAAAACATGAACCAAAAATATTTCAGTAACAACATCCTCCATGCATTATTGTGTTATCAGAAACAATGCTATAAGTGAAACATTTTAGTGTGTGTGTGTGTGTGTGTGCGTGCGCATGCACGTTGAACTGTTGGAATTATGATTATAAATAATACTGTAATATTGATATAAACTACCCTAAAGTTACTGCAGTTTTATAACGACCTAAAAGCACCCCTGTAAATAATGCAATGAAGTGTTTTTACTCTTCTTTAATATAAGAAACTCAAGTATGTTTTTTGATGGTCCTATACCAAAGCCCACTGAGAATTAATATTGATAAAAAGCAAAATTTCTCTAACTGCAATACTGAACTAGGCATTTAATAATTTCCTTGGCATTTAATAATGCCAAGGAAATTATTAAATCTGTAGGTAATTAAGAGAAAACTAAACAAATATATACTCTCAAACTATTAAAAACAAAAACTGTTTGATAATATAAAATCTTATGTTCTTTTATCTCAGAAAACTAATAGCATTTAGCATACATTATCTTCCTGTTAATGAAAATAATTTTTGGTGTGTAAGAAGTGAACGTAGGCATGTGAAGTGTACAACAAAAAGGAGTTTAAAAATATAAGTACCAGTAATCTTACTATTAAAATCTACAATTGAGGTACTTTCAAAATAAATATGACAAGATATGCTGCCATGTCAAAATGCAATATAATTTCCCTGAAACTGCACGCAAAGACTATTTTAAAATAGTGTTTACATGCAGTTTCAGAAAAATAATGTTGAAGAGAGCTTGTGGAGTTCAGAGAAAGAAGAAAAGTAGAAAATAAGTAGCCTTTGGGCAGAGATAAATGAAAAACTTACAGCAAGGACTTACTTCACTGCCTTCAAAAAGGCTAAAATTCCTAAGAATATTATGGAAGTATATTAAGTAAAAAATAATCCAGTAAAAAAAAAAAAAAAAAAAAATTACAAAGGTTCAAATGTAGCAAATAATAAACAGTTAAGTAACCTCTAAATTTTTTCAAGCTCACTATTGTCAGTCTGCTGTTCTTACTTGTCATATGAAAACTCTCATAAGAAAGAAAAAATTTAATGAGCAACAAAAAACTTAAAATTTTAAGCTCTGCTCATTACAAGACCGACTATAGCATAATCACAGTATTCATCACCAGTGGAACTCACATAATTAGGGCATGAAGTACAGGAAGCATTGGCAGGTAGTGATCACGCACTCACTAGTTGTAAGATGAAGAAAGATGTTACAGTAGTTAAAGGGTAAAGGCACTGAATGGTATCTAATAAGTGGCAAATACATTTGAATTATGGAATACCTTTAAAGCAAAAATCACAAAAACCATGAATGCACATAGATACCATTAAGAAAATATTGCACAAGGAGGATGACAAAACAGATGAATAAGGAGCTGGCCAGCCTAATAGAGCAGAAAAAGATAGCATGGGAAAGTTACAGAGCGATGAAAAATACTGAAGCCTACAACAGTTGCAAGTTGATCTGTAACAGTACCACAAACAAGGTTAGGGAGGCAAAGGCTGCATATGAGAAAGCACTGGCTAAGAGAGCAACGAGGACAAGGGATTTTTCATGTATGTGAATACAAAGAAGAAAATATGAATCAGATAGGACTCTTGTGTCCTGGATATGGGAAAGTCTTAGATAACCCAGCTGATGTTCCTGATAAATTAAATAGGGACTCTACATCAATCTTTACTGACAAAAGGAATAAATATCCTAAGGGCTTGGCACACCCAGGGTGCTGAGCTGGATATCATCGTTCTTCTCTTTCTTGTTGATTCTCTCTCTCTCTCTCTCTCTCTCTCTCTCTCTCTCTCTCAGGGTAACTCAAAATTTTTTTTTTGTCTGGTGCAGCAAATGCCTCAGGCTTCCTTGCACCATATGGCTAATTATAATAATAATAATAGGATGGAAAAGCAGGAAATGGGCCACCCGAGAAGAAGATGATTGAAGAGTTCTGCGGAAATATCTGGAGCAGTGAAGTAAGACATAACAACCGAGCTCCCTGGATAGAAGTAGAACGGAAGAGAACCAAGGACGTACAAGAGATGAGAGAGTGGGAGATTCGAGAAGTAAAACAGTTGATCAGGAACACTCACAACTGGTGAACCCCAGGAATTGATTACATCCACAACTACTGGTACAAGAAGCTCACTTGCACGCACAAGCACCTAGCAAAGCAGTTCACTCGAATGATGAGGCACCTGGAGAAAATCCCAAAGTTCACACTGAAGGAGTCACATATCTGAAGCCTAAAGACGAGGACACAAGAAACCCGGCAAAATACAGGCTAATCGCCTGCCTCCCAACGACGTACAAGATCCTGACCAGCTGCATAATAAAGAAGATATCAGACCACTTAGAGAGTCAGAACATGATGGCCGAACAGCAGAAAGGATGCAAGGAGCAATTAACATCGATTACCGCAAGGTTTTTGACTCCTAATAGCTGACTAATAGAGACCTTGAAGATCTATAAGGTCAATCTGATAGTGACAAACTTCCTAGGAGAAACAATGGCGAAATGGAGTACCACCATTAAGGTCGAGAACATCACAACCAGACCACTGTGGTTCTGCCTGGTACTCAACTTGCTTTCCACCATGCTTAATGGCACCAAGTACGGATATAACCTCAAAGAAGGAAGAACCTGTACACTCTCACCCACCTGATGTACATGGATGATATCAAGCTCTACGTGGCAACCGAGGAGCAACTCCAGCAACTACTCTGGATCACTGAAGAATTTAGAAAGGACATCAGAATGGAATTTGGTCTAGACAAATGCAAGATCCACGGACTGCACCAGGAAAAATTAGTCAGCCGAAACTACCAGCTGCTGGCTGATAAAGAGGTCGAAGCTATGACAAAAGAGAGACCTACAAATACCTAAGAATGATGCAGGCTCAGCAGTTATAGCACAAGGAAATCAAGAATTGCCTGACCAAAAAATACCATCAGATACTCAGAAGCCTGCCGAAAGGAAAATTGAATGGAGGGAACATAGTTAAAGCCATAAACACCTATGCAGCTGCAGTACTAATAAACTCCTTTGGGGTCATAGATTGGAGTAACACCAAGATAGAGGATATCAATGATGACCAAGAGCAGCCAACACCACCCGAAGTCAACAGTGGAGAGAGAGAGAGACTAACAATAGCTCAGAAAGAGGGAAGAAGGGGCATGATGGAGCAACAGAAAACAGTGATAGTTAACCTGAAAGATTACTTAAAGAACAACACAGTACCACTCCACCAGGTCATAAGGAAGATAGATAAGCAGTGTACCCCACTCAACCTAAGCAAGGAGCCCCTCCCACCCAGATGGCACAAGAAACGAAGTCAGAAAGATGGGCAAAGAAGACACTATGGCAGACACGACAATGACCTCCATCAAGATCACATCGATAACACTGCTTCCAATGCATGGCTCACAAGTGGGATGCTCTTCCCCGAGACTGTAGGATTCAATTCATGCTGGCCATCCAAGATCCACGTAATCAATACCAGAAACTATAGAATATACATCGCAAAGGAGCCTGGAATATTAGATGACTCATGTCGACGATGCCACCTGGCCTCAGAAACAATGCAACACATCACAGAGAGATGCAAGGTGATCACCCAGACTGAGTATGCTCATAGACACGACTACATAGCCAGGATAATAACAGTTGACCAAAGAAAGTGCGCTACAAGCTGTACTGGGACTGCGCCATAATAACAGATAAGACCATCCCCGCACAACAGACCGGGCACAACCCTTGTGGACAAGATGGAAAAGGTTACCTACCTGATTGACATAGCAGTGCCCAACATTAGCAATGTCGAGAAAACCCATGAGGAAAAAATTAGGATGTACACGAACCTGAGACATGAGGTCAAGGAGATGTGGCATATGCAAGAAGTAATGACCATCCCGATCATCATGTCAACCACTGGTATGGTGCCAAAGACCCTACATAGCAGCCTAGCAGCAATAGGTCTCCCAGAGAACACTTACAAGGAACTCCATAAAGTCGCAATCCTGAACACCTGTAGGATAGTCAGAGAGTTCCTCGACCAACAGTAACACCAGACATTACAACCACCCTGTGTACTTGGTAGCAGTACCTATCACGGAGTGGAATCCCCCAATCAGGGAGAAATAATATAAGAGCAATAATAATAATAATAATTAAGGCTCCTGGAGTTGATGGTATATACCCAGTAATTTTGATGGAGATGGTCAGGGAGTGTATGAACCAGTTTTGTTAATTATGAGGGAATCATTGGACTCAGGAGAGATTCCTTCAAATTAGAGAAGTGCCAATATATTGCCAATACATAAAGCCAGTGCTAAGAGTGAAGTTAGTAATACAGGCCAATTAGTCTGACTTTGGTAATAGGGAAAGTCTTAAAAGCTATGATTAACAGAGCAATCCAGAATTTAGAAATGATATTATGAAGGATACACAACCAGGTTTGTTAAGAAAAAATCATTTAACTTACCTAGTATACTAATTTGACAGAGCCACTCATGAGCTGGATGTAGGAAACAATTTTGACATAGTTTATTTAGATTTAAGGAAAGCATTTGACTCAGACCCTGATGAGAGATTATTGTATAAGCTTGTACAGGTTGGGATTACTGATAAGATTCTAAAATGAATAGCTGGGTGGCTGCAGAGCAGAAGGCAGAGGGTTGTGATTAATGGTAATTCTTCAGATTGGTGTAATGTCAGGAGTGGAGTCCCCTCAAGGATCAGTTCTTGGACCACTGCTGTTTCTCATTTTCATAAATTACATTGATGAAGAGATAGAAGGCGATATCAAAATTTGAAGATGTTGTAAAGATTGGCAGAGTCATTAATGATCGGTGCCAAGCAGTGCTCCTTCAAGATGACTTGAACAGACTTCAAAGATGGTCAGAGAAGTTGTAGCTATGTTTTAATTCAACAAAATGCAAGGTCTTAACGTTTGGGGAATAGCAACCCCAAAATAAACTATACACTTAGTGAGGTTAAATTAAAAACCATATAGGAAGAAAGGGAGTTACGATATGGATAGACATGAAGTTTTCTGAGCAATGTAAACTGGCGGTCAGGAAAGCCCATGGTATCCTATCAATGATTTATCTAACATATCCTGCAGAGAGATAGGGAAGTCATAATTCCACTGTATAAGGTAATTATAAGACCACAATACAGTGTCCAAGTCTGGAGATTTCTAAAAAAAAGACACTGAGCTTTTTGAAAGGGTCCAAAAAAAAGGGCAACTTGCATGGTAAGATCGGCAAATTGAAGATCATATGAGAAAAGTTATTTATTTTATTATTTTATTTTTATTATTTTATTTTATTTTAGTTATTTATTTTATTTATTTATTTATTATTTTTTTTGTTTTTATCATTGTTTTGTTCGGATTTTTTTTTTTGGCTGGTGCAGCATAAGCCATAGGCTTTCTTGCACCATGCGGCCGTTACTAATACTAATAAGGCTTCAATTATGTGGGCTACAAAGCTTGGCAACCTGGCATATTAGAGGGGACCTGACTGAGGTTTATAAGGCTCTGAGAGGGGTTAGTAAAATGAATGCAAACAGAATTTTCAATGTTATAAAGAATTTCAGAATGAGGGGCCATAAATTCAAATTATAGGGGAAGAGGTTTAGATGACACTGTAGGAAGTTTTCTTTTAGCCAGGGAGTGGTTGACTACTGGAACAAGTTGGCTCCATAGTTAGTTGAGGCAGACAGTTTGAAAAAATTCAAAGATCAACTGTTACCTACATGAGGAGAGAAATGCATAATTTGTATTTTCTTATCTACTTTTTTTTGGCTAGTGCAGCAAAAACCCTATGGCTTCCTTGCACTACATGGCTATACTAATTGTCACTCTGCTATTCTTACTTGTCATATGAAACCACTTACAATTCAAGAAAGAAAAAAAAAAGAAGTTTAGTGAGAAAAACAAAACTTTAAATTTTAAGCTCTGCCCATTACAGAACCAAATACAGCAGGATCTCAGTAATTCATCACCAGTGGAACTCACACAATTATGTTGACACTGATATGCAAAATTAAAACAAGTAAAAAGTTCTATTGTATAAACAACCAATGGAAGGATAGTCAGCACCTAGAGAAATAAAAAAAAAATGCAGCAACAAACTGCCAAAATTATACTGTATCTGTGGCACCAGTAAACACTAAGTCGATGTGATTTAGTATAACAGAAGTCCAAAATGCAATATTAGATTGGTAGGCAGTTTGAATAATAAATGAATTAAGAGTGCACTCTTAATTCATTTATTATTTATGGACCTAGACTGGAAGATTCTGTGCACTGAAACAACTCATTTATTTAACAAGTTTATATTTTGTGCAAACTGATCATCTTATGATCTTCTAATACTAAAATTACTGCAAAAAATGGCAAACAAAAATGATCACAAAAGCCACTTGCAATGACTTTTCTCTTCAGCCAGTCTTTATACAATAATCACTGATGTTCTACAACTTGGAATAGCTTTTTTTTTTTTAAATCACTGCTTTCTATTCACACATTGTTCTGATGTGCAACCACATGTTACATTACACTGCGTCCATGGCTCCAATAAACACCAAACTGATGTAATTTAGCCTAACAAAATCCAAAATTAGCCCCACTGCTAATTAATTATTCAAATTAATCTTAAATCTTTATTGGAAGCGCACATGTGGTGGGGGCTTCTCGGTATGCATTAATACTTCTCAGTACTATTCAGCAATTGCTGAACGGTAATCCCTTTAGCTCTGATTCATGCTTCTTACAAATTCTCAAATTGCCTTAAGGTCAGAGGTGTGAATATGCGGTGGAAGTAAATATATGTTATATTGAAAGTCTGTTGCATCCATGCCCATGCTTTATTCTGCTTCAAAATTCGGTGCTTCATGTCAACTTTGACGCGTTTTTCATTCTTTTGCTACTTTTACACTTTTTATTTTGCTCGTTTCGTTGTTATTATTGTTTTTAAGAAGGAAAAAAATATATTTTACCATGGATGGTAATCAGAAAAAAATGGCCAAGGAGTGACAGAATAATGTTGCTATAGATACTAATAAGGTACGAAATATATCATGTGAAAATTTGGACACAATGTTATTTCAAGTGTAGTGCAACCACCAATTTCTGATAAAGAGCCACCAAATCAAGAGGAATGAAAGAGAATAGAAAATATCAATTGGAATTTATGAAGTATGACTTCACTAAGAGTGCTGATGACGAGCAACGTCCTGTGTGTGTAATATGTTATGAAAAGCTGGCCAATGAAAAGCATGAAACCTATTAAATAAAAATAAAAAAAAAAAAACACTTAAAAGTTTTAAGACATCTTTGGAAGTTTCATATTTATTGGAAAAAATTTGAAATCACATACTATTGCCGAATCTAGCACGCTGCAATAAAAATTATTTCAATTATGCGTGGAAAAAAGTACAGCAATGATTTAAAAACCATTCCTCTGTCCAGAGACAGTCTCGCTGTGTATTACAGTTATTGCAGACAACATAAAATTTATTTCATTAAATCTACTGAGAAAAAAGTCCAATTTTTGCAATACAGTTAGATGAATTCACAGATATTTCAAACCTTGCTCAACCTATTATATATGTTAGATACTGCTACAAGGGAGATATTTTGGAGGATTTTCTATTTTGCAAAACTTTGGAAGGAAGAACAGTGAGAAGGTTTTTGATATAAATATTTTCTTTCAAAAACAAATAATCTAACATGGAACAATTGTATTGCGATTTTTACCGATGGTGCGGCTGCATTAACAGGAGAAAATAAAGGGTTAAAAGGCAAAGTAAAGGAAATTGGTCCAAATACAGTTTTTAATCATGCACTATATATAGGGAAGTATTAATATTGAAAGAAATGCAAACTGATTTGCACAAGTTTTCAAAGATACAGTAAGTGTGATCAACTTTATTAAAAGTAGAAAAGTACTTCAGATTTAATGTTATGTTGATATACTTGAACTTTTTGAATTTCCCCAAACTGTCAGCCGCTACAACCCATGTACGTAACTTATTCCAGTAATTTATAACTTGCTGGCTAAAATAAAACTTCCTGCAATCCAGTCTAAACATGTCTCCCCGTAACTTGAAATTATGGCCCCTTGTTCTAGAATCATTTATAATTTCGTAAAAATTTCGTCCTCCTTCATTTTGCTTATGCCTCTCAGAGCCTTAAACACCTCAATCAAGTCTCCTCTAAGGTGTCTAGTTTCCAAGCTCTGTAAGCCACATATTCGGTCATTCCTCATATGGACACCCTTTTGCCGATCTCACCCAGTTGAATTACCCTTCTTTGGATTCTTTCAAGAAGAACAATGTCTTTCTTTGGGTGCAGTCTCAATACTTGAACACAGTATTCCAAGTGTGGTCTAACAATAGCCTTATATAATGGGATTATGATGTCCTTATCTCTACTCACAATTGTTCGATAAATCATCAATAGGACACCATGAGCTTTTCTTGCAACCAGTCTATAATGCTCGGAGAACTTCGTGTCTGACTGTATCGTAATGCCTTTCCAAGTGCCTTTCCTCCACTACCGGCTTTAGTGGAGGATAAGTTATTTTGGGGTTATTACTGTTCCCCAGGTGCAATACCTTACACTTCGCTGGATTAAAGAATAGCTGCCATTTTTCTGACCATCTCTGAAGACTATCTAGGTCTTTCTGAAGGCCTAGATAGTCTTCAGAAGAGGAAGTATATTAATTTCGGCGCCTCCGTAGCCAGGTGGGAAGGAGCAGCAGTGCGTAGCACACGCTTCTTGATTAGCCCGGGGTTCGAGCCCGTCACCACCAAATACGGAGGATGCGGAAAGGTCATTCAGGGAATGACCACCGCATATCCCGGAGCAATATGGCCTTAGTTGCTAATGCTCCTAAAAAAAACCAAAACAACAATATATTAATTTCTTCAGAAGAAACAATATGCTTTTTAAAGAATAAATCAATATATTCTGCTTGGCAGCAATCATTAATTACTCTACCAGTCTTTACATCATCTGCAAATTGAGACATCACGCCCTCTATCCCTTCATCGATGTCATTTATGAAAATCAAAAACAACAGTCATCCTAATACTGATGCTTGGGGAACCCCACTTCTTACGTCAACTCAATCTGAGGAATAACCATTTATCACAACCCTCTGACTCCTGCCCTGAAACCATCCAGCTATACGTCTAAGGATTTTCCCAGTGATTCCAACCGGTTCCAGCTTATAAAGTATGTATGTTAATGAATTATTAAACGGTTTCATTATAATTATACTCAGAAGTAGTAAAACTACCACTAGACTGCTTAAACGTGTTTAAACTTATAAAAATTTTTCAAGCAAGTAGAGGTTGATCTGTGTAAGCATCAATAATATGAAGTACCAAATTTATACCATTCCATTTATGTTTAAATAAAATTAAGCTCTCCATGGAAGAAATCAATATATTCTTCTTCTTCCTCACTTTGCTTTTTGAAGACAATTAAATATCCAAAAACTCTAGCCATTACATTATTCATGCAATTAAATTAATGCATTCAAACACTATTTTAGTGAAAAACAGATTTGTTCCACTAAGTATGATTTATGCTGCACTGATGTTTTTTCACTTGCATTTTGGAAATGCATAATGAAAAATAAAGTAATTTCTTAGAACATTAATTAAAGAAAATTCAGCAATCACATCTTACCAACTTATGCTTTTATATATACTGTTGTTGACTACAGCAAATGAATCATTTCTAATTGACTGTTATTAGCAACACTTACAAGCGACAGATTTTAGTAAGTATACACACTATCTCAGCAAGTTGTTCAGGCTGATATTATGGTCAGGCTTCAAGTTCCATGCTAGTTAAATATAAATGTGAATTAGTTTAAATCACGCATATTTTGAACCCATCTGCCCACACATACACTCAAAAATATCTATATGATGTACTAATAGATCTTAAATTATAAGTAAAATTTACATTTCAGTACATTATTAATCCTAGCTAAACAACAATTAAAATAAGAATACAGGTGCTATACCAGGAAGATTTTATTTTCTAATAAATATAGCTAATCCTTCAAGATAATTGATATTTTATTGCAAAAGATACTCAAATAACTGCCATTTTCCTTCTTGCTGTGAAGGCACTAGACATGTGTGAGGAGTTGAACAAGGATCAAACATTCAGCTAGTTTTCACCCTGTTCCCTGAACAAGGTTACTATTTTCTTATATTTATAATATAACAAGCCCTCACATGACAAGAAGACATTGTTTTGGGCCAATGCTTACTTGTATTAATAAGTGGGTGGAAACAAACAAAACCTGTTACACTGGCAACAGATAAAAGTTATACATTAACGCTAAGTTGCAAAAATTAATTTTAAAAATTCTACCATTCTTTTAGCCACTATGAATGTAATATGATAATAAACATTTGTTTCCAATCATCTCAAACTACTTACTTTTCTTAATGCAGCATAAATATTTCAATTTCTATGCATAATAGTCATTTCCCTAGGTAAAAGCAATATATATGAGCAATACCATCTATGATACATGGTCTGCTAGTCACATTAATGGACAAGGAATGTCACTGATTATTTAAAGAAAAAACAGTAGCTGATGAACACTGGAAATGTTATTACTGCCAGATCTGAGAAAATAAACAGGTCTGGAACCTGAGGTAGTAAAGAAATAGCCACAGCTCCAGGCTTAACTGAAGATAAGTACGCATGTCACAAATCTATTAATTTTTATATACTTTCAAAATAAATATTTAAAAACCTTGATAGCTCAGAAGCAATTACAAAAAATATAATCCTTAATACACTCCATAAGTGGATTACAGATAAAATAAGATGATGAAATTTTTGGATTAAGAAGTTCAATGCACCCATGACATGCGCATCTATCTCTGAGTAAAAAAAAAAAAGACTAATGGTTATGTAATGAATAATAAACACAAAAACTAAAATTTATACATATACAAACCTGTTTGTACATAGTTACGTCACAGTTCTATCAAAGAGAGTAAATACATATAAAATAAAGTCAAACAGATTCAAATTTCAAGCCTGCTTGGCACAATCCAATGTCATTTACAAAATCCAAACAGGAGAAAGCAATACTTTTTTGTTGCCTCTAGGAACTATATAACTTACTGTTCTAGAGACCAGTATAATTTCTCTAGTGACTATATTAAGCAAATGATATAACAGCCTTAAAATAGAAATACTACCGCTGGGGAAAAAAAAAAAAAAAAAAAGATGAAAAACAAACAAAAGAAAGTCAAATATGGAACAAATATTCATTCACATTACTTTTCATACCTCTCTATAACAATGTCTTATAACTGTCAAACTATTACCATAAAAATTTGCTCTACTTCCATTGAAATTAAATAAATCTTAAGATTTTTCATATTTAAATTAACCAGGATCCACCAGGATGCATAATGAAGAAACACCATATTTTAAACATGTTGAGATGGCTGCATGTTATTCACTTTTTCAGAAGAGAAAACATGAAATACCATTAAAAATGTAATTATACTTTACATGAAAAATTGGATCATGACCTGCTGCATAAAACTAAGAAATTAAGCATTATCCAATTATATTCAATTAGTTTTTCATTTTTAAAAATTAAACTGAAATATACTACTGTAAGTAGAAACTTTGTATTTCCATAGTGAGAGTTAAGTGAACAGTAATTTGTACATTCAGCTATTCATAACAATTGCAATTTGTTATCTTAAACTAGTAGAAACAGATATCATACTTCTTTATGTGCTTTTTGCTTTACTTCATTTTTACAATACCAAGTTTTATGGAATGGAATGTATTTCAACAAGTCAACAATTGCCACTTCAGCAGATATATTTCTGGTGTGAGGTTACCAGATATAATAAAACCACATGGCACTGAGGAAGCTGCACCCAAATGTATATTATACCTCTGCAGGCCCATTCAAATTTTTAAATTTAACACTTCTTTTGTAGTGCCTTACTTTTTTTTTTATTTTTATTTTAACCAAAGGAACAGGGAAGGCTGCTTGGATCCACACATCAGCAATACTAATGAACTGGAAGCACATCCAAAAAATCTGAGTTACATGCTACAATATCTTCTTGTCGCTGGAGGGCACTGAATGACCGATCAACCGATTCTGTGCTTTAACATGTAACAAGGGCAGTCTACTCAACCTAGGGGATTCTAGAAGGTTCTGGTACACAAGTAAAAACTGATAAAATTCAAATACGTATACATGGTGGATCGGGAACAGTATAAATGTATGTTATACAAGTAATGAAGTATAAAATTGTATGTACATTATTAATAACATAAATATTGAAGTCCATAAAAATACCCGCTTCTGTCAAAAGAAATATGAAAAAATGAAAGAAAAAAAAAAAAAAATGAAAAATGAACAGGAAAAAATACAAAAGACCATGTAGATCCTCCAAAATCTGACTGTCACTGCACTGCTATTAGCAAGAGGAGGAACCACTACTAGTCATGTTGGCTGATAAAGAGGTTTATACAACAGAGTCAAAATGACAGATAATGTTGGTGAAAACTGTCTGTTTACAGAGGCAATATATTAAATGACTGGCTTGGGCCTGCAGAGGAGGATGCAGTTATACTGTCTGTAGGCAGTGACGATGTGTCTGGGTGCCGTAATTCTGGATTTGTATGCTCCTGAGGTTGTGCAAGAGAGATTTGTGTGGATGGCACATTAGTCTGAGAATGGTGATCACCATTTTCTTGCTGGCTGTAAGGCTGTGGCACTGATGCATCACTTTCAGACAATTCTAATAATGCAACATCAGTCTCTATTAAAAAAATGTCATGTTTCATAAAGTCGACAGCACTTGGTGAATCAGGCTCTTTTTCTTCTTCCTGTTCCTCCTCTTCCACTGCAAAATTTGAGATGTGGTCAGAAGAATTGGAAGTTTTTAGAGAACTTTCTGCTTGATTATCACCTGTATGATCTGGTAAAAGAGGTGGGAAATGACTGCCATTTCCCCCCCATCTTTCTTTAACTCTGCAGTCAGATGTTGTATAGCGGACACGGTTCTTTGGAACAGGAAGACAACCATCAACTTCTGCAGCTGAAAACTAAGCAAAAATATCAATTAGGGAAAAAAAAAAACATAATAATGACCTAATCTAAATTATATGCACCGAAACCTTATTAATCAATTTTTGCATAAGAATAATTTAATATATATATATAAAAAATTTTTGTAGAACGCTGGAAATACTAAGACTGAATATTTTTTCCCAATAAATTTACCCAAGTACTATGTACACTGCCAATTTGCATTTTATGCTATTTTAATTCTTAAGCTAATTTTTAATTTTGACAAAACACATCAATAACCATATAAATGTTTTTGTTCAATGTTTAATCCACCCCCCCTTTCCAAAACAAGTACTTCCTTGGATTTTATTTAAATATGCTATATCCCAATGATTGAATAACGAATAATATTAGCATTAATAGTGGCAAATGATACAAGAAAGCAACTCACACAGCATCAGCAAAAAAAAAAAAAAAATAAAATAAAATAAAAAAACACCTAGTAATAAATAATAAAATAAAAAAAACTAATAAAAAAAAAATTCTCATTTCACCTATCTATCCCCTCCAATAGTTTGCCTACTTCTCCCTTGAATTTATTCAACCTACCCACTTCCACAACAATGGATGGAAGCTTGCTCCAGCAATCAACCACCTGTTAGCTGAAGGCAAACCTCCACACATCTATTCTGCAACCCTTCATGTGCAGTCTGAGCAAGAAGAATCGAATCAACACCAAGTTTGCCCAAGCTATTCAAAACCTTAAACACCTCAATCAGGTCACCACATGGGTGCCTAGTCTTAAAATACAGCAATTTCCAGAACTGAAGCTTTTCTTGGGTAGCACCCCTTTGTTCCCCTCACATCTTGTTGCTCTTCTCCGTACCTGTTCCAGAAGCTCTACATCTTTCCTAAAATGAGGCCTCCAGACATGTATGCAGATGTGGCATGACTTTGCCTTATACAATGGATTAATCATCTCCCTGCTAGCAAAATTCCTGTATATCACTGACAAAACCCTGAGCTGTCCTGGCAACCTATCTACACTGCTCAGAGAACTTCATCTCAGACTGCATAATTATTCCCAGTTTCTTTTCATTTTTCACTACCCTGGGTGCAGTATTGCACAGTTGAAACATTGCTCAGGAATTACTGCTACCCACATGCTGTACCATCTGTCAATGATAAACCACATCTGTCAATGGTAAACTTTGGTGGCCATTTCTTAGCCCATCTGCCTAAATTTTCTAGATTGCATTGCAGCAGCATTCCTTCATTACTGCAGGAACTCCAGTAATGAAGGAATGATTCATTAGTGGATTTATTTCATTAAACTTCAGGTGCCACCTCTCAGCCCATCTGCTCAACTTTTCTAGATCCTGTTGCAGCAATGACACTAATGACAGTACAGTGCTGCAACAGGATCTAGAAAAGTTGAGCAGATGGACTGAGAGGTGGCAACTGAAGTTTGACATTGACAAATGTAAAGTACTGCATATGGGAAGCAGTAACCCCAGAGTAACGTATCAACTGTGTGGTTCTACACTGGCAGTGGTAGAGAATGAGAAGAACCTGGGGGTAATTGTGCAGGCAGATATGAAGTTTTATGAGCAGTGCAGATGGTCTGCACTGCTCATAAAACAAGAGTAGCTCATGGTGTCTTGTCAATGATATACAGGAATTTTTCTAGCAGGGATAAGAGGTGATTATCCCCTTGTATAAGGCAATGGTCAGCCCGCACCTTGAGTACTGTATACAGGTCTGGAGGCCTCATTTTAAGAAGGATGTAGAGCTGCTGGAATGAGTACAGAGAAGGGCAACAAGATTAGTGAATGGAACAAAAGGTTGCTCTTAAGTTTTGCAAATTACGGTGTTTGGAGACTAGGCACCTGCAAGGTGATCTGATTCAGGTATATAAAGCTTTGAATGGTTTGAGCATGCTCAATGCTGATGGGATTCTTCCACTTGCTCAGAATAATTGCCTGAGAGGGCATAAATTCAAATTGAGGAAAGACAGTTGTAGGATAGATGTGCAGAAGTTTGGTTTTAGCCAGCAGGTGGTTGATTGTGGGAACAAACTTTGATTTGTTGTTGTAGAAGTTGATAGCTTAAACAGATTCAAGGCAAAACTAGACAAACATTTGGAGCGAGTGGATGGGTGAAATGAGAAGATTTTTTTTTTTGGCTGATGCTATATAAGCTTGCTTTCTTGCATCATGTGCTTTTACTAATGCTAATGTCTGATTATCTATTTCATTACTAAATTCAGAAAAAATGGGCCCAACACCGAACCCTTGGTGCTTCCACTAATAACATCAGTCCCAAAGAGCAGTGTCCATTGATTGCCACTCTGTCTTCTCCAACTCAACCATCCCTTTATCTGTAGCAGTAATGTTGCCGCAATGTTACAATTTGTACAGCAGTCTTTTATGTGCAACAATATCAAAAGCTTTCCTGAAATAAAAGTATATATCAATATATTCCTTAATTAAATTCCTCCATAGGTAAAATTGTCATCTCAAGGCAACCAATATATCATCCTGTAAAACTAGTGCAACACTGCATCATCATTCTGTAATATTAAAGGGATGTTGCATCATAAAATTAACTAAATGACCAAATAACATACTAACTAGACAACTGAGAATGCTAATTTGTAATATTCTCTGCTGAATCCAAATTTAACCTCCAGATTGGATGGTAAAAGCTACATCAAAGATAATCACCCTGACTGTATTTAATGAACAGTATAGTTTTCACTGGGCTGGTTGGTTTGGGGATGCATAACAAGCAAAGGAGTGGACAGAATGCATTTTGTAAGTTGTACTGTTAATAATGACTACTACACAAATTTTAAAGGAGACTCTTCTGCCCATCATCAGAGATCTCTTTCACAGTACAGAAAATTGTTTTCTCTAACATAGCTCTGTACAGCTGCATTCACTGTTTTATCCTCTTATTTTTTTAAAGTCTTCTTCTTCCTCCTTTTTTTTTGAGAGGTTTTACTTCTTCCTTTTTTTTTTTTTTTTTTTTAAGTGAGGTTCATGCAAGACTGCAATATCTGATCCTTATCATGGCCAGGAACTAGTTCCGATTTGAACTCAACTAAACACTGCTGGAATGTAATGGGATAGAAAATCGCTGCTAAAAAGCCATCAAGCAAGAAACCATTATTCATCTCTAGTAAAACTATGAACTAAGCAGTGATTATATAATGAATCTGACATGATACTCCATGCCAAACAGGTGCAAAGCAATAATTCTTTGCACCTTTTTGGGGCTCCCCACCCTTTATTATTACACAATGTTAATTTCGACCACTGATCACAATGAAAAGTAATTCCCATGGCCTGCAGTATAGTTCTGTAATTATTTGCAAATAAATGTCTAAATCAGTGTTTCTCAACCTGTGTGTCACGAAAATTCAAATAAAAAAAATAATAATAATAAATCCAAGTTTTATAATAAAAATTAATTCAAACAAAAAATTAATTTATTTACGCTGTGCCGATCTGAGCACTTTCCAGTGGTATGTGACGTCACATTTTGATTCCGAGTACTAGTTATGTTCATCTATACTACACAAATAAGTGTATTATTAAATATACCAAACAGAAATAACTTCCCGTTTGTGAACATATGAGTATATGTAGTCTTTAGAAATGTGCCACAGCAACAAAATGGTTGAGAAACACTGGTCTAAACAGTTTTTCTTCAATTTATTTTTTTATCAATAAAATGCATAAGTGGTGTATAACAAATATGAGGCAACAGGGACAACTATTTTAAAGCTTATTTTTGGAGAAAATTTACAGTGATGCAATTTATGTGGCTGCTATGCATGCATCCTGGAATTGAAAAAAAAATAATAAAAATAACTCCACTAACAACACATATGGATGGTATAATTTAGACAGAACAATGCTGTGAATATTACTCAAATTAAACTCTCAGAGCATGTTCACAGAAATGAACTTGCTTCATTTCAGAAAGACATGCACGCAAAGAAAACGATTGGTGCTTTATTAATTAATTACCTCTCATCATAAATGAGAAATTTAAATGCTTGGTCTTTTGACACTATTACACCTTAGCTCTAACAAATTTGGTCATATCATGTCAGTTATCTTACCTGTATAATATTAATTAAGCAGTCTTCTTAACACATTCTCACCTATATATACACATGCTTTTCCCATTCACATGGGAGTATACACTAGAGAACACATAACTACACTGCCACACATCGTTATCAAACTTCTGTCATTCCAGAATTTCTTTTAATTGTCCAAAGAGGTGGAAATCTGAAGGGAACGTGTTTAGACTGAAGGAGGAGGATCTGGAAAATCCAAACCCAGTGTGGAGATAGCCTTAACCAATGGTATGGGACAGGGCATTGTTGTGAAGAAGAATGATGCAGGATTGTAGATTGTAAAATTAAGGGGAAAGGATCAATTTTAAGACATTTTCCTCCTAAATTCTACCCTCAGTGTGTTATGAGATCAGAATAATACTGGATATTTATTGTGACATCATGCAGAAAAAAAATATTCACAAGTTAATCTGCCAGAGTTCCCAAAGACCAAAATCATGACCTTACAAGCATACTTCTGTGTTTTGAAATTTTCTTGAGAATGGTAATGTCATTTCATACTTGCCTGTTTATTCCCTGGTGTGTATGTAATGGACCAATGTCACAATGTAGTTAAGAAATTACCCTTTCCACCTTTGTCTAAATGCTTAGAGAAATTCCCACCTCTACACTCTATAACTTTCTAAACAAATGCCAGCATCTTTGGAGAGTGTCATGTATTCATTTTTCAGCAATGAAGGAGGTTATGAATTAGCGATGACTAGTAAGCAAGTCGATTCAGTGACTTGCATCATACAGGTCAAAGACTGAATCAAGTTATCAAATTTCTAATGAACTAAGTCAATGGGCAAAGCCAGGGCTGACTAATCGTCTTTGCACCAATATCAAGAGCTGAAATACTGAAATGTTGTGGTGGCAGTTTCATAACAAGGGTAACTACAGCCAAGGTGTGTATTGGTATTGGTGTTTTTGGGCATAAGGGCAACTGGGCCAAAATGTGCTTATTCCTATGACATGTTTTTATATAAAAATTTGGTCCAATTTGTCATAATAGAAAATCATATATTTGTATCTGCTTAAGAAAGGTAAATAGTTCACTTAAATTTGCATTATTTCCAATAATATGGGCGAGTGATAGAGGCTCTTGCAGTCGTGACGGTGAAGGAAAGTATTTTTTCAGATATGGGAATAGTAATGTACAATGAGTGCATCAAGGAGGATGTCCCTCTTCCTGTCTGTTTTGCCTGAAGCTAGATTTCCACAGTGCTGGTTCCTTTTTGATTTCGAGCAATTTATTATTTGTTTGTGACCTCCAGATTTCAGACCACTGAAAAGTATAGATTTTTTAATGCGCTTCAAATAATCTATACACTGGTGTTCAAAGAAAGTGCATCACCCCTTAAAATTGTAATTGTCATCCGGAATAACATAAGTATATGGAAATATTTCTTACAGATTGCATAAGATAAGATTGACATGCATAGGTGATGATCTAATACATCAGCTGTTACTTTCAGCTATATAAGCACACTCTGCAAGAATTGCAGTCCTTCCTTGCTTGTGTCAGGATATGGAGTTATGTGCAGTTGACCCAACGATAAAAGAGTGTTATTGTTGCTTTATGTGAGGAAGTATGTTCTTCCCATCACATTGCTTATAGACTTACTTGTAATCAGTTGACAATGAGTAGATTTCTTTCCAAACTCAAGAATACTGGTTCTGCTGATAGGAAAAAAGGAACCGGACGCAAACAAGTCTCTATGCCTAAACAGGACTCGTTTTGAAGTGCTTGTGCCTTAAAAACCATAAAGCTTCTTCGTCTGAGCTGAAAAGAGAATGAGAAGAACATACAGGAGTGGTAGCAAGTGCAGTAACAGTCAGAGGATGCCTCTTCAAAAATGGAATTGTAGATCGTCGTCCTAAGAAGAAACCCCCCCCCCCACACACACACAAAAAATGAAAAAGGCCTGATTAATTTGGTGTAAGGAGCATGTCAAATGGAACCCCAAGCAGGGGAAGTCAGTTATTTTCTTGGATGAGAAGAAATTCAACCTAGATGGCTCTGATGGGAGACAAATGATTTGCATAGACGTGGTGAAGAATACCATCCAGACTGTATGGTGTCTACAGTGAAATTCCCTACCAGTCAAATGATACGGGGGTGCATTTCGTATCATGGAGTAGGTCACCTGCAGTTTATAAAAGGTTCTGTAAATGCCAATGCATACCTGGCTATATTGGAAGGCAAATTGCTGCCAATCATTACAGACCATTTCAACCTGCCAAGTAACTGCCTCTTTCAGGACGACTCTGCTCCTTGTCATCGGGAGAAAAGTGAAAGTAGGCACTTATGTAGTTACTTTATCTTCATTTCTGCATTAGAGGTTCGACAGTAATGTGATTACTTTTGTTACTGGTGAAAAAATGGTTGGAAGAATGGTCCATTACAACTCTTAGCTGGTCAGGAAACAGCCCGGACCCAAATCCTATAGAAAACTGTTGGCATTGTGTGGAATCTGCAGTTGCCAGAAAGAAACCAAAGATCCTTTATGAACTTCAGGAAGCCATAATTCGTGTTTGGAACCACAAACTATCAGTTGATTATCTTCATAAATTGATCTTGTCAATGCCTCGATGGTGTGCTGCTGTCACCAGGGCCAGAGGCAGTTCAACTAAATATTAGTTTGCACCTGGTGAAATTTTCATTTTGTTTTCCATTTAGAATGCTAAACTGAAGCAAATTGAGAGCTTCTGATAACATTTCAGCCATAATTGTCGTGTTTACCAAAACTGTTGTATAAAGGTTGCAAATGATCATTTTGGAATATTTTGAGAGCATCTGTCAAATATTACTTAGCTTTTCCTTAAATATTAATAAATATCTTTTGTTTATACTTATATTTGTGATGCTAGTCATTAATGTAACATACCATTGCAAAAAAGGGTTAGAAATGTGGAAATTCCTAGGTGATGCTCTTTCTTTGAACACCAGTGTATATGGTACTTGGTAATGTGATGGTATTGTACTGGTTGATTGTCTGGCTGCCTGATCTACTTTCTCATTACCTGTGATACCAGAATGCCCTGGGATCCAGCAAAATATCAATGCATGATTTTTACTTCGTAGGTGGTTTAAGCAGGAAAAAATCTGTTTTATGATGGGATGCGATATTGAAAATTTATTGTCTAATGCAGACACTGCACTCAATGAAATCTGTGTATATTATACTGCTAGTATTGTGGAAAGTGTTTATATTCTCTAGATCTAATTTTATTGCATATAATTCTGCAGTGTAACTGCTACATTCAACTGGTAGTGATATGGAAACTGTAAAAGAGGACAAGCCAGCCACCACACCAACAGCAGTCTGTTTTTGAACCATTTGTATATATTATACAACATCGAGCATTGTTCAGGGCATGGCCTTTATGTAGTTGTTTAATACTTTCATCTGCCACGGATTTCTATCCCTATTGCTGAAAATAGGTATCACAATGAGGGAGCGATACAGACCAGGGTGGATCAGGTACATCATTCTCTTGAAGCATATTATCAAAATTTATGTCTCAGGCGTGTATCAATTCTTTTAATTGAATACCAGTGGGTCTATTTTCAGTAACTTTGCTGTTGTAGAACTTGAACCAATCGGGGTTGAGAAGCAATGGTCGAACAGAATGGGCTGGAAGGCTTTGAATTTTGGCGGTATAAGGAGCAGCATTTTCCTTCTAAGATGAAGTGGAGGTTCATAATGCCTCTACATACAGACTCTGGACAGGGAATGTTCTAAAGGGTCCTAGGAAGTACGAAGGGCACTGTGTTGGATGGTGTTCAGGCCAGTTAGTGCACTTTTCCTAGCCAAGTCATAGACAACAGCTCCATAATCTAAGCGAGACCTGATAAAAGCACGGTACAGGTGTAGAAGAGAGTATCTATCGGCACCCCATTTCATGGCAGAAATGGACTGAAGAATATTTAGTTTCTTTAAACAAACAGTTTGGAGATATGTTACGTGAGAAACAAAGTTAAGTTTGGTATCCAACATTAAACCTAGGAAACAAAGATTACTAGTGAGAGATATCATGTGGTTCTTTAGCCAAAGTTCCACTTCTGGATTCAGCTTGCGTTTTTTGCGGAAGTGAATTGCAACTGTTTTTTGTTCTGACATATGATATCCATTCTGCTGTGGCACTTCCGTAGCCAGGTGGGTAGGAGCAGCAGTGCATAGCACACGCTTCTTGATTAGACCGGGGTTCGAACATGTGACCACCAAATACAAAGGATGGGAAAGGTCAGGGAATGACCATCACATATTCCCAGAGCAATATGGCCTTAGTTACTAATGCTCCTAAAAACCAAAACAACAAGAACATTTTGCTGTGTCCATATTTCAAGCTTATTTATGGAGAGTTGTAGCTGCCTATCAATAGTATGAATATTTTTTAAACAGCAAGATAGAGTGAGATCATCGGCGTACATGTATAATTCGGCAGTATTGGGTTATAGTGTTCAGCCTAAGTAAAAAAACAAGAGTAGCCAAGTACTGACCCTTGTGGGACACCTTCTTGGTTTATTTGTTATTTGGTTTTTAGGAGCATTAGCAACTAAAGCCATATTGATCCGGGGATATGCAGTGGTCATTCCATGACCTTTCCACATCCTACGTATTTGGTGGTCACGGGCTCAAACCCCAGTCTAATCAAGAAGCATGTGCTATGCACTGCTGCTCCTGCCCACCTACAGTGACTGTCACAGACATTCTCTCAGATGTGAGAGATAAGCTGTGCTTGCTACCTGAGAATCTAAAATGCTAATGAACTGATATTAGGGTGACACTCAAGTCAAGTGGACCTAACTTCGGCGAAGTCCGGATGGTCTGTAACAGCCAAATCCTCTGCTTACACCTTCACAATGGTGAGACTGTTAGTAATCCTAGGTATAACCCCCATGTGGAAGCACACTGTGGGTGACCACCTAGGTATGAACCAACATCAGCAGGGGTCGAGCGTGTTGCCCACACCACATGGAGGAATGCCACCCCCCCACCTCTGTGTTACCATTCAATACTAGGTGGTAGATGACTCTCATCAACTTGTGAAATACCACCACTTTGCTTATTGGAGGCTTGAAGTGGTGGAACCCATGTTTAGTTACCAGAGCAAAGTTCCGGGCAACCTTGCCCCATCTCTTCCATCATGCAGTATGATTGATGTCCTTTGAGGTTATGATGAACACCGGGGCGAGATCCAACTTCCTTACATTTCGAGGGTACAGCACTAAAACGATGTTGGCAGGCTGGCCGCTAGTTAGTACACCAGACCAAACCTATTGGTAACTCTCTAGGAGGCTTCTGGATCAGCTAGTGTGTAATCTTGCTGCCTCTACTTTGCCAGCTAGTGACTGGAGGGAATCCGAGAAGTGTGTATGCAGGGAGTATTGTCGAGGCCATGTTATGTTTAAGATCTGAGTATATTCTTACCATGTATTTGCCATATCCAAAAATTTCATTACTTCATACAGCATGTACCCCCCCCCCCCACATACTTTATCTTACTACTGAATACACCATGATTTGTCAAACTAATAGAGCAAGCTTATCAAAGAAAAGATCTAAACCTCCTAAGCACTTCCTAATTCATTTCACAAATATACGTGGTCTCAATTCTAATCTTAACGATGTCCATTTCCACTTGCAGTCTGCCAAACTCCATGTACTTTTCTGACAGAATCTCAGTTATCGGTTGATTCAACTACTGCTCATCTCAGATGCCCAAATTATTCGCTGTACGATTCGTTTCGCCTCAAAGGTGGTACTAATGCATATGTCTAGTCCGATATTCCTCGTCAGAGACTTGGCAATTTGGAATCTCCTCTCTTTGATCTTCTCTGGCTTAAAATCTCTCTGCCTCATTGTGTCAAATTCATCTGTTGTGTCTACCGGTCTCCCAACTCCACTAATCACTTGGAGCTCTTTGACTTCCTCTCTTCGCAACTTGACTTTCTCCAGTACAACTTTCCTAACAGTGAGGCAATTTTCCTTGATGATTTTAATGTTCACAACTCCAGCTGGCTCCCGTTTTCTAGTCACACCGACCCAGCAGGTCGAGATGCTGAGGCTTTTGCAATTACTAATGACCTTGCACAGATTGTTCATTTAACTACCAGAATACTGGACAATCCCAACTACACAGCCAACACACTTGCTCTTTTTCTCACAAACAACCCTTCTAAGTATAAAATCGAACTGAGTGGTCCATTAGGCACCTCAGATCACAACTTGGTGATTGTCTCTTCTCCAATGGAGCCTTTATCTCATGGCTATTCCCAACCTCATGTTGTTTGGCATTACAAGAACGCAGAATGGGTTGACCTGCGAGATTTCTTTTCCTTGGTCGGATTACTGTTTCAAAACTCCCAATGTCAACGTTTGCTCAGATAATGTCAGTGAAATTATTCTTGCAGGAATGGAATCCTTTATTCCACACACCACCTTAAAATCTCATCCTTTATCTAAACCTTGGTTTTCCGATAAATGTGCTAAGGCTGTTCAAGAAAAGAATGCTGCATACTGTAATTGGCTTGTTTCCAATTCGGCAGTTTCATTTTCTGCATACACCAGAGCTTGCAACAATTGTAAATCAGTTATCAATCGGTGCAAACTAGATTTTGAACAGGCTAAGAGTAGAAAACTTACTTCTTGCCCTAATGGTAGCAGATCATTCTGGTCTCTTGCCAAAGCTACTGGCCACATCTTTTGCCCACCTCTATCAAAACCAGATGGTTTTATTGTAACTTCAGCCAAGAATAAAGCTCTTGGTAAAACACCTCCCACCATTTCCAGCATGCTCCATTCAATGTCTCCTGTGGTCTTCCGACAAAAGGATGTCGGAAGGATTTTGACCAATCTTGATGCTAATAAAGCTACAAGTCCTGATGGTATTTCTCCACTTGTTCTCAAAACTTGCAATTCTGAACTTACTCCTGTTCTTTGCAACCTTTTTTCACTTTTTTATTCTACTTGGAAATTTGCTCATATCCTGCCAGTTCCAAAAAAGGTTGACAAATCCCCCCCATCCAATTATCATCCCATTGCAATTACTTCTATTCTTTCTAAAGTAATGGAGAAGTCAGCTAACCACCAACTCTTAAACTATCTAGAAACCTTCTGTCTGATCAATGATCACCAGTATGGATTCCGTCAGTGTCAATCCTCTGGTGATATTCTGGCTTATGTTACCCATTTATGGACAAATTCAATGGAAAAATTCAGCGAAACACAAAACAGTTCCTCTTGACATCTCAAAGGCTTTCGATCATGTTTGGAATAAAGGTCTTCTAAATAATAAGCTTCTATCCTATGGATTTCCAACTGTTTTTTGTAATTGGTTATTCAGTTTTCTCTCTGACCGCTCACTGAGGGTGAGGGTAGATGGCTCTCTCTCTATCTTCTAACTTCTTCACAAATGCTGGTGTCTCTGAAGGTTCAATTATTTCCCCCCCACTCTTTTCCTCTTGTATATTAATGACCTTCTTCCATTGACAAGAAATCCTGTCCATAGTTTTGCTGATGATAGCACATTGAATTCACTTTCAGTATGAGAAACCTCGCCCTGCTCAATCAGCTTCCACTGCTCGAATATCTGCTACCAATTCCTTAAATGCCGATCTCCAGGTAATTCTCCAGTGGGGCAAAGACAACTTAGTTGATTTCAATTCTAAAATTCAGTCCTGTCTTATTTCTTGCAAAAAGGATTCTTCTGCACCTATGCTTATCTTTAGTGATGATTTGATTTCCAGGTAAAATGATATATCCCTTTTGGGGATTACCCTGACTTCTAATTTCTCTTGGCACAAGCACATTAAAAATATTGCTTCCTCTGCATCTAAAACTTGATTTTCTCTTTCGCTCTCAGAGTTACCGTATTTCCCCATGTATAAGATGCACTTTAATTTTGGGGCCCGAAATTTGAAAAAAAAAAAAAAAAAAAAAAAAAAATCTATTACATAAAGTTATTGAACTCAAGTTTTATTCATCATAAAATTCATACAACTCATCACTGTCAAAACTCCCATCCATTAGCTTTTCCTCATCTGTGTCTGATGACGAATCACTGTCTTCATATATTGCCTCGTCCTCAGTTCCATCTATGGCATTTGAAATGCCACACTTCTTAAATGACTTCACAACGATCTCAATCTTGATATTATCCCAAGATCTTTTCACCCAGGTACAAACTTTTCCTATAGTTGGTTTCTTCACTCTTCCTGCTGGTGTCAAATTGTCCCCAGAAGACTTCATCCATTGGTTCCATTCGTCTCTCATGTCAGCTTTGAAGGGTTTGTTAATGCTGACATCAAGTGGTTGGAGCTGGGATGTCAAGGTACGACGGCAATTTTTGTTTTTTGCTCTGCAGCAATCTTCTTTGTATTTTTTGTTATGTGTGCCCTGAACTGATCAAGCACCAATAGGGCAGGTTTGTGTAAGAGCCCACCTTGTCTCCTGCTCCAAACTTTCTTAAACCAGATCTTCATCACATCCTGATCCATCCAACCCTTGTCATGAACGTGGACAATCACTCCTCGAGGAATGTCTTCTTTTGACATTGTTTTGCGTTTGAAAATCAGCATAGGAGGCAGCTTGGTTCCGTCGGCACAACAACCTAGAACAACTGTATAATGGCTCTTCATGTCCACTTGTCTCCACAGTTATAGTTTTCACCCCCTTCTTATCAACAGTTCTGTTACTTGGGACATCAAATTGAAGGGGGACTTGTCCATATTTGCAATCTGTCCCAACTCAAACTGATGTGTCTTCCGACATTGAATGACAAAACGATGACATTCAAGGACCTTCTGCTCATAGCTTTCAGGCATCTTTTGGGCAAGTCTGGTGCGTGTACACATGCTTAGCCCATTCCGTTTCATGAACCTGAAGCACCAATTGTGTCCTCCTTTGAAATCACTAACTTCTTTTTCATCAGCAATTCTTCTTGCCTCATGCTGAACCATCTTTGTGGACACAGGAATTCCAATTGCCCTTTGCTCCTCAATCTATATCTTCAATTCCCCCTCTAAATTAGGCCATTTTGCTGACTTGCCCTTAATGGCCTTCTTCTGCCATGGCATTTTCAGTAGGGTTTCTTCTTCCCGTAGCCAGTCTTGGATGTTTTCTCAGTTGGAGGAGGACCAAATTTAAGTTCAGCAGCACGATTTCCATTCACTTTTAACTTGAATTCAGTACTGTACAAAAATCTTTTCTGAGCCATTTCTGGGCAGAACGTGGCAAAACGTAACCTAATATACCAGTACCAAGTGCGAAACAATGAGCGCAAAGAAAACAAGCGCGAAATGCAAGTAAAAAAAATGTACGACCACTGTATAAGATGCACCCAGTGTTTAGACCCCAAATTTTTAGAAAAAAGGTGCTCTTATACATAGGGAAATACGGTACTTTTCTTCCAAACAGCTGTTCTCTCTGTACAAATCGCAAATCCGCCCTACCATGGAATATTGTTTCCACATCTGGAGCGGTGCCCCCCAAACCTCTCTCAGGCTTCTAGATTCCATTCAGAAGAGGGCAATTAGGTTAATTAATGACTCATCTCTAATAGAGTCTCTCTACTCTCTGTCTCATAGACATACTGTTTCTGCTTCATGCCTTTTCTACAGATACTTCCACAGGCACTGTTCTTCTGATTTGGCTTCTATAATTCCCGCTCTCACTTTCAAAACAGTCCGAACATGTGCTGCCACCAGCCAACATCCATTTACTGTCCGACTTCAAACTCACAAAACCAACTTTTCATTTTGCTCGTTTATTCATTCCACTGCCGTTTTCTGGAACAATCTTCCTTCATACATATTTCCTGAAAATTACAGTCTATAGAAGTTTAAGTCTAATGTCAACAAATATCTTCTTTCATCTTCTCAACCTCCAACCCAAGCACGGTACTAAGTATTATAGGTTCTAATACATCTCGTGTTTGGGATTTTCATAAAAAAAAAAAAAAAAGGGAAAAGTGACTAAAACTCAAGGTATTAAGATTTTTCAGATGATTTTCAATTCAAATAAATGTGCTTTGACTGCCGAAGACAATTGTGGTTAGTGGTTTAATACTCATTTTGTACCTGAGGTAAGGTATCACTTCAGAGTTGAGTTGCCTGAAAATAAAATGCTACTGTTGTTGGATACCTGTTCTACTCAAAATCCAAAAGAAACACATCAAGGAGTGGATCAATACATAATTCATTTTAAATGTCATTATCAAAGTGAATTTATGAGAAAAATCTAAAACTTTTGAGGATCCATTCAGCTGTGAACAGTAAAAAAAAAAAAAAAATCCCTTTGAAGGATGTAGTGCAGTGCATTTCATGTGGATGGGATAAGATAAAAACCACAGTTTTAGAATGGTTGTTATTATTATTTGATTTTTTTAGGAGCATTAGCAACTAAGGCCATATTGCTCGGGAATATGCGGTGGTTATTCTCTGACCTTTCCGCATCCTTCGTGTTTGATGGTGACGGGCTCGAACCCCAGTCTAATCAAGAAGCGTGTGCTATGCACTGCTGCTCCTTCCCACCTGGCTATGGAGGGGCCTTTTAGAATGGTATTAGCATAATATTTTGCCAGAATTAAAATTTAACGAGGATTCCAGATACTGAAAGTGGGTTTCTTGCAGTGGCACGTTATCCTATAGGCAAAATTTGGATTTCATGCATCTAAAGAGTGATTTTAAAGTGATTTTGTGCATTATGTGATGGGACTGAATGTGATAAAAACGTTTATTAAACTTCAGTGGACTGTGAAACCACTGATGCTGTTAAAGGTCTTACAATCATTGATGCTGTTATACAACAAAACTATTACTATGTCAGAAGCTATTTCATCTTGTGAAAATCTAAAAAAATTTCATGACACAAAGGGCATTCACTACAGAGCAGGAAATACTCCAGATGTACAGGCTAAAAGAGAAATTATAAAAGGAAAGGCACAGCAAGGGCAAACAAAAGATGACAATGTTGGATTTTTTTCAAAAGAGCCGTTGCATAATCCTCTTTTTCAATTTCTGTTACATCAAATCCTGACATGGTTTGGGGGGGGGGGGGTGAGGAGAGAGAATTATCATAAATTACAGTTCTATTTCAAACATTCTGAAAATTACCTGAGGATTTTCTGTAATGTGTATATTAAACTTCTGAGTGTTACCATTACCAGTCGGCATATGTCCATTTACTACTGTGTTATGTTTAAATCCATTAGCATGGCCATTACAATACACAGGAGGATAACCACCCTGGAAGGGGAGGAAAAAACAAGTTAAACATCAAAAAGCATTAGGAAAAAAAAAAAAAAAAAAAGATATGCTGACTTTATAAAAATAATTAAATACTGCTATAGATGCTAATAGTAGCACCACTTTATAACAGAAATACCTTCATTATTATTATGGACTTTATTTACAGAGAGCTTAGAGAATACATAGCTACTTGAAACGAATGCGCTCAGTTCTATGAAGGAAGGAAGAAACAAAATCTCTAAAATTACAACATAAGAGCAACAAACTGCATGGCTATAGGAGAGAGAGAAACATTGCAGCTACTTAAAAGCAACAGTCACTTTTGCCAGAAGATGACGGGTCTTCAAATCAAAGAGAGATTTTGTCCAAAGCAGTATTAAAGTTATTTCTGCTATAATATGGCATCAGTGTTAATATCATCAAAATGTCCAAAACTAAAGCTATATATTTCTTTTAAAGGAAATCTTTGAGTTGCATTATGCAAAAGTAAGAGATAATTAAAATTAAATTAAATTAAAACACTTCTTCCTGCAAATTCCAAGTAAGTACAGTAAACCCCTGCTATTCGCGGTATCTGTATTTGCGGTTTTGCGTATTTGCAGTCGCTGATTTAATATAAAATTAAGCCTAAAAAAATGTGAATTTTAAAGTGCCTTGAACATTTACCGCCATAAAAAAAAAAAAAAAGTAGCTAAAATTATCTTTCCCAGTCAAAACAGTACTCAGTGGGTGGGGGGAGAGGGGTGACGAAATCGCGAGCGTGGATGTTTCTCGCTAATCCTTGTTCAGTATGTGTTATGCACTTGTCATGGAAGGTTTCCCGTTTACTTTTAATTTATATGCTTATAAACTGAATAAATTTATCAATTTATAAATTGATATAAATTGATAAATTTTGTAAGCATATCAATTTATAAATTGATATGTTTACAAAAGTGATAAATATACCGTTTTGCAGCGTAAAACAGACTTTATTGTGGACAAGTTCTTTCTAACCCGTAGAAAAATATGGCTACGAATAACAAGGGAAATGTGAAAAGATCAAAGTAGGCGATGACATTAGCGAATAAAATTGGGTTATTAGACAAAATTTCTAATGGTGAAAGTGTCTCCTCAGTGGCAAAACATTATAAAATCAATGAGTCAACGGTACGATCAATCAAGAAATCGGAAGAAAAAAATCCGCCGTAGTGTCCATGAAAACGCGCTAATGGCTTCAAACATTTGCTCTGTAACTCGTGATGTTAAATTAGAAAAAATGGCAAAAGCTTTAAATCTGTGGAAAGAAGACCGAACTCAAAATAAAATTCCGTTAAATTCACTCATCATTCGTGAAAAGGCAAAACTCCTTTATCAATACTTTAAGCGAAACTGGTGATAGCACTGGTGGGATAAATTTTTTAGCTAGCAAAGGCGCTGGTTTGAAATTTCTAATAAATATTACATTTAATATTAAATTGTTTCTTATTTTCATTTCGATGCCATATGCTTGCATTTCACTATGCACTGTCTATGTACATAGTCAAAATTTTAGACTAGTTTTTCTTATATATTTCATACTTTGGAACGGAATCCCTTTATTACTATGGGAGCCATAACTCAGTATTCATGTTTTCGGTATTCGCGGCATTTCTCAGGAACGTAACCCCCGCGAATAGCGGAGTTTACTATATATTATCAATTAAATTTTATTGATTTCAAACAAAGATGTACACAGAGTAAAATCAGCTAATATTTTAGTGTATCTTTAGTGATTCCTTTCTTCACTATGTACTGAAGGAATCATAAAGGATCAAAATCTAAAATGTTTGAGTCTATAATCTGTGCTTGTCAAGTTTAGAGAGTGTATTTTAATCTGTTATGTACTGAGTTAAATTTTATTAAAAGGTTTTCGATGATACTTTTGTTGCTAATTAGTAAGACATTGTAATACTCTAAACGCTTAAGTCTTCCAGGAGGGAAGGCTAAAGTATTTGGTTTTGTACTGCAGCTAAATAAATCTCAGAAAGGGGAGTCAAATACCTAATCCCATGGGGAGTCTATAAATTTTCTCAAATGTTTCATTTTGAAACTGGAAATGTCTTGCTTTAATTAATATAGAAACTAGTTCCAAGATGCTATTAATGTTCAGGGTAGTATGACTTGAAAGTGTATTGTCTATTGTTAATAGTTTGTATAATTTTTGTAATGTGTAATCTATGTTCATGTTGGTGTAAAGGGAAACAACGTCATCTAGTATGTCGTTATCCGACATCAAAACAGTGTTTATGCATTCAAATGCTTGGTATCCTAAATTCTGCAAATTTCATTAAAGATGATATAATCTTAACCAAGAACAATGGGTAGTAAAGGATATTCTATTTTATGTAATTTTACAATGCCAAACATATGCGGTAATATGTTATTTCGAATAACAATGTTTTGTAGTGTATGCAAGTTTATCTATTTATTCGCTCTGAGTCTCCTCAGGAAACTGCGAACTTCTGTATGTGTTGTCTAAAATTACGATGGTGTCTCGGCCTTTTGGACAACTATGCCTGTGTTCTTCCGGAGTTTATGCAAATCTGTTGTTTGTTTGTGTTATATTGTGCTGTTAAGCATGATTTAATGATAGCATTTGTCTTGTGCATTATCCGTTGTTTGTCACGGTGGTTATCTCATTTTATTTGCAACTTGACTATGCTGACTTATAGGATATTGGTTGTTGCTAACAGTGAAATTAAAACCATACTCGATACCGGATAACTCTGCAGAAGAAATCATTTTTGACGACAGATTAATGATTGATGATGTGTGACAGGTGTGGGGTTTATGTGTAAGGACGTTTCATTTCCTAGCATGTCTACCAATTACTGTGTGTTGTGCACCATTAATATGCGTGTTGCTAAAATTCATAAACCCAGACCATGCTTGGACTGGCATTTTCCTTTTAAGACAGAACCTAGTGTAATGTGTTAGCTGCAAAAATCTATATTTGTCACGGAATCTATTCCCTAGTTCACGTCTAATAATTGCAACCGAAGTTTGATGAATAATATATGGATATTTTTTACATGTATCTCTTGTACAAACACAAGCGAAATTTGTTATCACGTTGTTAGCAAGACATTTTAGTATACTCACGTTTCGTATTAGTTATGTCAGCATCCATCTGGGAAAATTGAATGAATATTGAAAAGCATTGGTGAAACGGCTGAGGTATTATAATTATCATTAAAATATTGGGGTAATATGATAAATAAGAATTTATAATAAATCTTAAATTACCATTTTTGACTGCTCAATTCAATATTCTAGCAAAGGCTTATTTTTCCGGTACTTACCTCATTTATCCATATGTCAAATTACATTGCAGTTTAGAAGGTAAAAGAAGTTAGAAACATAAATTGATTAAAAATAGAAAATTCAAAAACAGTAACTTTGAGACTAAGTCCTTAGGCTTAAAGTCAGACAATATCTTGTACAGCTAATCCATGACACACTAGCGTATGCACAAACAACATCAATGATCCTCGTAACAATAACACTTGCAGAAATTACACACAAGCCACTCGTGTTACATTCCTTACCATAACCAATTTACCAGACAACTTTGTAAAGTATTTGCAAGCACGGATATCAAATTAATATTCTTTTCCTACAATAAGTTGAGAGCCTTTTTCAATAAATATAAAGATACATATATACAGACACTCCCTGACTTACGTAAGGGTTGCATTCCAAAGAACTCTACATAAGTCGGAATTTCCCTAAATGTTTATGCAGTACTCGCAACTATGCATGCTGAATTTGATTGAAGCAAAAAACAAATGTTCAGCGAACATGTAAATAGAGTTATTCAGTTTTTTATCTCATGTGCAGGAAAAATTACAAAAAGAGAGAGGAGATGGACATAAACGTCAATAAGTTTTACCTTTCGAGCATCGTTGCCAAAATAACTCTCCCTCCAGCTGATAAGTATACCACTGCAGAAGTTGAGGGCTGTGGAGATTTAGAAGGGTTTTTTCCCCCAACACATCACAAAATTTCTCTACAGCTGCACAATCGTCACTGACAACTTCACTGCATACTTTAATGTTGTGGAAGCTAGAGCGATGCTTGAACCTATTAAACCACCCTTTGCTTGCCATGAACTTGGTTTGGAGTTTGCCGTACTGTAGTTTATATAAGAGGAAAAGAGTGCGGGAAAGAACTGAACGTTGAGGAACACTCGCTTCTGAATCTGATTTTCTATCCATATTACCTTTTCCACCTTCGATATAGCACCTGAATGCTGTTTTGTGATCACTGTTGAACTTAAATGTGTTGATACTTTAACATGTTCTTTTATATGATCACTGTCCTTTAAAATAGCATTCACTGTTGAAGCAGTGAGACAAAATTCCGGTGCAATAGATGACAAGCTTTGTCCTGTTTTGTATTTCTTAATCATTTTCATCTTCATTTCTAAATCAATTTTGTTTGGTTTCCTAACACTTCCACCACTTGCACTTTCCGTTGATTGCTTTCCCTTCACCATTGCAATAAGTGAATAGCAATGAAGAGAAGATTCTGAAAATTTATTTATATTTTTTATATGATTGAAGATTTCAGTGAAGGGGGGAAACACATTTCACCACAATAACATAAAAATCCAAATAATTCCAGTTATCAGGATCATCCAGCACATCTAATTATAAATGCGTTTACCACCTGTTTATAATTAGACGCACTAACAGAAAAGCTCAATAAACCGGAAAGTACAAATTGTTTTATTGTAGTGAGAAAAATATCACAAAAGCATTCAAAATTGATTCTTATAACGATGAAAATGACCTTTTAGAGAGATAAATAGCTTAGTTATTTAGCAAAAATTTTAGCTTCCAAGATCTTGGAACGAATTACCAAAAAAACACACACCCCAATGTGCTGTGCTATTGGGTTCACATTATAATATTTTCACAATACCTCCATGTATTCTTAAGAATGCAAAATACGTTTCCATGATTTTTTAAAGTTTGCACTAGCCGGAAAAAATTTACGTAAAGTCGAATTGCCTGAATATCAAACACAGGACATCAACAACATAGCAAATCTTATTAAATGTCAATCAGGTTGTGACACTTGCTATATAATCCACAAAAACAAAATACGATTCAACAAAAACAGCGAACAAACGTGTGTATTACCAGCACAATAGGTTTAGGACAAATCAATCAAGTACTGAGCTTATACAATATGTATTGGCTCATAATTCCTCAGTTGATTCCACTATTACCATAATCAAATTAAAGTCCAATTATAAATTACTGTTATAAGAAACACTAGCAATAGTGGTTCTGCCATAACACTTCGTTTGAAATACTGAATGCAAAATCGGCGATCAATCTCTCTCCAATATGGAGTCTCAGCCACATTACATTCGCACATGTCTGAGCGAAAGCATCATGGGAATTATTGAACTCTTTTTAAACTCCATCTCTACTCGTATCTCTAGCCAACAGATTATGAATGTCCTCGAAAGTCTATTGTTTAAATCAGCAGTTCCCAACCGGTCGTTCACACTAATTCTGTAATGGTGTCTGCTTAAATTTACATAGGTATATTATTCTAAACTACAAAATATAACTAATAATAAACAATAAAGTAAAATGAAAAGAAAAGAATTTCCAAAGAAAGAAATCACATCTCCCACAATTCCTTATAATTAGTTTACTATCTTATAGTATATCATGTTAAATAAATATGTTTACGATACTAAATTTTTTTTTCATTCTCAAGGACCATTGTTATATATAGGTACTTTTTTTTTTCGGACCTATAGTACTTATTAACCATGCACGGGGTTGAAAAGATGAAAGAAGATACTTGACATTAGACTTGAACTTCTGTAGACTGTAATTTTCAGGAAATACGTTTGAAGGTTGTTCCAGAAAAGAGAATTTTAATGAATAAATGAGGAAGAAGAAAAATTGGTTCTGTGAGTTTGAACCAGTAAAAGGATGTTCACTGGTTGCAGCATGTGTCCGAACTGGTTTGAAAAAGAGAGCGGGGAATTATAGAAACCAATTCAGAAGAATAGTGCCCAGAAGTGTCTTATAGAAAAGGCATGCAGTAGAAACAGAAAGTCTATGAGACAGAAAGTGGAGAGATTCTGTTAGAGATGAGACATTAATTAACCTAATTGCCCTCTTTTGAATGGAATCTAGAAGCCTTAGAATGGTTTTGGGGAGTACCGCCCCAGATGTGGGAACAATATTCCATGGTAGGCCGGATTTGCGATTTCTACAAGGTCAACAACTGTTTGGGATAAAAGTAATGCCAAGAGCAAAAGAGAAAACCAAGTTGTTTAGATGCAGAGGAAGCAATATTTTTAATGTGCTTTACGCCAAGAGAGAGATTAGAAGTCAGGGTAATCCTCAAGATCTTGCCTAGAGATCGAAGCATAATCGAAGATAAGCATATGAGCAGAAGATCTTTTCTGCGAGATATAATATAGGACTGAATTTAAAAGGATTGAAATTAAGTTATCTTTGACCCAATTGAGAATTACCTAGAGATCAGCATTTAAAGATTTAGTGGATACTCGAGCAGTTGAAGCTGTTTGAGCAGGGCAAGGTTTCTCAAAATGGAAAGTTGAATGCAATGTGCTATCATTGGCAAAACTATGGATAGGATTTCCCATCAATGGAAGAAGGCCATTAATATACAAGAGGAAAAGAGTGCGGGAAAGAACTGAACGTTGAGGAACACCAGCATTAGTGGAGAAGTCAGAAGACAGAGAGCAGTCTACGATCACCCACAGTGAGCGGTTAGACAGAAAATTGGATACCCTATTACAAAGAACAGCTGGAAAACCATAGGATAGAAGCTTATTATTTAGAAGACCTTTATGCCACACAAGATCAAAAGCCTTCGATATGTCAAGAGCAAGAGTTTTACCGAACATTTCCATTGAATTTATCCATAGATGGGTAACATAAGCTTGAATATTACAAGTGGAACGACACTGACGGAATCCATACTGGCGATCATTGATCAGATGAAAGATTTCCAGATAGTTTTAGAGTTGAAGGTTAACTGATTTCTCCATTACTTAGGGAAGGGTAGAAGTAATTGCAATGGGACAATAATTGGATGGAAGGGATTTGTCACACTTTAGGAACTGGCTGGATATGAGAAAATTTCCAAACAGAAGGAAAAACACCTTTGGAATAAGAAAGTGAAAAAAGACAACACAAAACAGGAGTAAGTTCAGGGGCACAGGTTTTGAGAACAAGTGGAGAAATACCATCAGGACCTGGAGCTTTCTTAGCATCAGATTCATCAAAATCCTTCTGACATGCTTTTGATGGAAGACCTGAATGGAGTGTTCTGAGTATGGTTTGAGGTGATTTACCAAGATCATCAATACATGAGTTGGAAGGAAAATAGGATGCTCTCAGGTCAGCTTTATCTTTGGCTAATGTGTCAACAGAACCATCTGGTTTTGACAGAGGTGGGAATAGAGATGAGAAAAATTGTGGCCAATAGCTTTGGTAAGAGATCAGAAAGCTCGGCTACCATTAGGGCAAGAAGCAAGTTTTCTACTCTTAGCCCGTTTGAAATCTAGTTTGGATTGAATAATAACTGCTTTACAAAGTATAAATAATACTTAATAATAAAATTATTAAATGATTTTAGAAAATATAGGCTTAGTGGTTCGCAATAAAAAAATATTATGTTGAAAGTGTTTCGCAAGTCAAAAAAGGTTGGAACTACTGGTTTAGACTCTTGGCTTCTTGCATTTTAATTTTTCAAGATTAGTTTTCGTGCACATAATGATTTTATAAGATGGGGGAGTGTGTGGTGCACTTCTTTTTTTGAGCTTAGCCTTAAAGTTACTAATGTTTTAGAATTTTCTATTTTTAACCAATTTTTGTTTCCTTCTAAACTTCAATGTAATTTGACATAGGGACAAATAGTATTAGTAGTGTCACGTGGTGCAAGAAAGCAAGTGTATGAGCATATGCAGCATCAGACAAAAAAATTACAAAACAATTCCTTCCAAATGTCTGTCCAGACCCTCCTTAAATTTAATGAACCTATCAACCTCCATGACAGATGGAAACTTGTTCCAGCAATTAACCACCTGCTGGCTAAAGGCAAATTTCTGCACATCTATTCTACACTGTCTTTCCTCAATTTGAATTTATATCCCCTTAGGGTTGTAATCAGAACAAGTGGAAGAATCCCATCAGAATTCAGCATGCTCAAACCATTCAAGGCCTTATACACCTCAATCAGATCACCTTGCAGATGCCTAGTCTCCGGCCATTGTAATTTGCAGAACTTAAGCCTCTCTTGGTAATAGGATCCCTTCATTCCTCTCAACAATCTTGTTGCCCTTCTCTGTACACGTTCAAGCAAATCTACTTACTTCCTAAAATGAGGCGTCCAGACCTGTATGCAGTACTCAAGGTGTGGCATGACCATTGCCTTATACAGAGGGACAATCACCTCCTTTTCCCTGCTACCAAAATTCTTGTATATCATTGACAAAACCCCCATGACCTGCCATGGCAGCCTGTATGCATCGCTCAGGAAACTTCATATCCGACTACACAATTACTGCTAGGTCTTTTTCATTTTCTACCACCCTAAGTGTAGTACCACACAGTTGGTACATTTCTCTGGGATTATTTCTACCCATATGCAGTACTTTGCATTTGTCAATGTTAAACTTCAGTTGCCACTTCTCAGCTCATCTTCCCAAATTTTCTAGATCCTGTTGCAGTAGCACACTGCCATTACTGTCATTAACAACCCTGCCAACCTTTATATCATCTGCGAACTTCGAGACTAAGCCTGATATAACTTCATCAATATCCTTGATAAATATACAAAAGAACAGTGGACCCAACACCGAACCTAGTGGGACTCCACTAATAACTGTCCACAAAGAGCAGCACCCATTAATTACCACCCTCTGTCTTCTCCCACTCATCCAACCTTTTATCAAATGTAGCAACTTACCCTTAATACCATTCTGCTCCAATTTGTATAGTAGTCTTCCATGCGTAACAGTGTCAAAAGCTTTCCTGAAATCCAAGTATATGATATCAAAATTATTTTTTGCGTCCAGTTCCTTTGTGACCCCATCATAGGACCCGATCAAATTTGTTAGACAAGACTTATCCTTAACAAATCCATGCTGTGTCTGAATTATTGCTGCAGTCTTGTCTAGATGATCCTGCAAGGCATCTTTAACAAGTGACTCCATTATTTTACACAGAACAGAAGTTAAACTAACTGGTCTGTATTTATTCGTGTCACCCTTCGATCCCCCATTGTGAATTGGGAATACATTTGCATCTCCAGACTGTGGGGACCTCCCCTGAGTCCAAGGATGCGCTCAAAATTATGGCTAAGGGTTTGCTTACTTCCTTTGCTGCCTCCTTTAATATAACTGGATAGACACCATCCAACCTAGGTGCCTTTCTTATGTTTAACTTCGACAATTTCTCCTCCACTTTGCTCTCATTTATTACAAAAATCATTAAGCACCCTACTACAATTTGATAACCTTCTGGCATTTTTAAGTTGTTTTAGTTGTTTGGTTTTTTTTTTTAGGAGCATTAGCAACTAAGGCCATATTGCTCCGGGATATGCGGTGGTCATTTCCTGGCCTTTCCGCATCCTCCATATTTGGTGGTGACGGGCTCGAACACCGGTCTAATCAAGAAGCGTGTGCTACGCACTGCTGCTCCTTCCCACCTGGCTACGGAGGCGCCTGGCATTTTCAAACCTTAATAATTCCTCATGTGTGAATGTAGATGCAAATACTCATTCAGTTTGTTTGCTATCTGAGCAGGATCATCAACAGTCGAACCATCGATATCATGTGGACCAATCAGATCCACCCCCCCTTCCTTTTAGAGTTTATATAAGTAAAGAACTCCTTGCTGTTTTTTTAGTATCCTTTGCCAAAGATTTCTCGTAATCTGCCTTCGCCCGCCTAACCTCCTTTGACTTGATTACAGACCAGCTTATATCTGCCATAGGCTTCTGTGTCGCCTGATAATTTATATGCATCCCATGCATTTTTCTTCTCTGCCACGTCTCATTAGTTCATTTGACAACCAATTAGGCCAAAACCTTGAAGAATATTTCTTAATAGGTATGAAATGTTTAACCCTTCATACCCTAACAGAAGCAAAAACCCTTTCCTTTTTGATATAGATGAACAGTGCACTGTTGAGTCAGTTTGGTGTGACATAAGCACTGGAAAAGCAAAAATAAGAATAGGAGTGTGTTATAGGCCTAATGACTCGAATGAGTACAATGAACAATTGTACAGAGAAATAGAGTGGGCTAGTAAATCGGAATGTCTTATAATGGGGGATTTTAACTTCCCAGATATTGACTGGAACTTGTGGGTTGGTCACTCACACACTAGTCAGACTTTTGTGGATTTATTGGATGATTGTTTTCTGCAGCAGCATGTTCGAAAGGCAAGCAGAGAAAGTAATACTCTTGATCTGGTTATCAGCAGTGATGATTCGTGTATTAAGAATTTGTAGATAAAGGAACCACTAGGTGGCAGTGATCACAGTGTACTGATGTGGGATTTACTTAAAGATTTAATTACCATCAGGGGTAAAGGAAAGGGTTTTTGCTTCCGTAAAGGTGACTACAGTGGTCTCCGACAGTTTTTAAATTCTGTACAGTGGGATAAACTGACGATGTTACCAACAGTAAATTCTAAGTGGGAAGAATTCAAGGAATTAATCGTGGATGCTATTAAAAGTTTCATGCCTATTAATAAATATTGTTCAAGGTTTAGGCCTAAATGGTTATCTAATGAACTAATGAGACTCGTAACAGAGAAGAAAAATGCAAGGGATGCATATAAATTATCAAGCGACTCAGAAGCCTATGGCAGATATAAGCTAGTCTGTAATCAGGTCACAAAGGAGTTTAGGCAGGCAAAGGCAGATTACGAGAAATCCTTGGCAAAAGATGCTAAGAAAAACAGCAAGGATTTCTTTACTTATATAAACTCTAAAAGGAAGGGGATGAATCTGATTAGTCCACTTGACATTGATGGTTCGACTGTTGATGATCCTGCTCAGATAGCAAACAAACTGAATGAGTATTTATTAAGGTTTGAAAATGCCAGAAGGTTATCAAATTGTAGCAGGATACTTAATGATTTTGTAATAACTGAAAGCAAAGTGGAGGAGAAATTGTTGAAGTTAAACATAAGAAAAGCACCTGGGGTGGATGGGATCTATCCAGTTATATTAAAGGAGGCAGCAAAGCAACTAAGCAAACCCTTAGCCATAATTATGAGAGCATCCTTGGACTCAGGGGAGGTTCCCACGGACTGGAGATGTGCAAATGTTTCCCCAATTCACAAAGGGGGATCGAAGGGTGACACGAGTAATTATAGACCAGTTAGTTTAACTTCTGTTCAGGGTAAAATAATGGAGTCACTGGTTAAAGATGCATTGCAGGATCATCTAGACAAGACTGCAGCAATAATTCAGACACAGCATGGGTTTGTTAAGGGAAAGTCTTGTCTGGCAAATTTGATAGGATATTATGATGTGGTTACAAAAGAACTGGATGCAAAAAATAATTTCATATATTTGTATTTCAGGAAAGCTTTTGACACTGTTGCGCATGGAAGACTATTGTACAAATTGGAGCAGAATGGTATTAAGGGTAAGTTGTTACAATGGATAAAAGGATGGTTAAGTGGGAGAAGACAGAGGGTGGTAATCAATGGGTGCTGCTCTTTGTGGACTAATGTTATTAGTGGTGTCCCACAGGGTTCGGTGTTACGTTCACTGTTTTTTTTGTATATTTTTCAATGATATTGATGAAGGTATATATCAGGCTTAATGTTGAAGTTTGCAGATGATACAAAGGTTGGCAGGGTTGTTAATGACAGTAATGGCAGTGTGCTACTGCAACAGGATCTAGATAATTTGGGCAGATGGGCTAAGAAGTGGCAACTGAAGTTTAACCTTGACAAATGCAAAGTACTGCATATGGGTAGAAGTAACCCCAGAGAAACTTACCAACTGTGTGGTACTACACTTAATGTGGTAGAAAATGAAAAAGACTTGGGAGTAATTGTGCAGTCAGATATGAAGTTTTCTGAGCAGTGCAGACAGGCTGCCAGGGCAGGTCATGGGATTTTCTCAATGATATATAAGAATTTTGCTAGCAGGGAGAAGGAGGCGATTGTCCCTCTGTCAATGGTCAGGCCACGCCTTGAGTACAGGTCTGGAGGCCTCATTTTAGGAAGGATGTAGATTTACTTGAGTGTGTACAGAGAAGGGCAACAAGATTGATGAGGGGAATGAAGGGATCCTCTTATCAAGAGAGGCTTAAGTTCTGCAAATTGCAGTGGCTGGAGACTAGGCACCTGCACGGTGATCTGATTGAGGTGTATAAGGCCTTGAATGGGTTGAGCATGCTGAATTCTGATGGGATCCTTCCACTTGTTCAGATTACGAACCTAAGGGGGCATAAATTCAAATTAAGAAAAGACAGATGTAGAATAGATGTGCGGAAATTTGCCTTTAGTCAGTGGGTGGTTAATCGCTGGAACAAACTTCCATCTGTCGTTTTGGAAGTTGATAGGTTGAATAAATTTAAGGAGGAACTGGACAGGCATTTGGAGGGAATGGTGTGATTTTTTTTTTTTTTTTTTTTTTGGCTGATGCTGCATAAGCTCATACACTTGCTTTCTTGCATCACATGCCACTACTACCCCTGATGGTAATTATATCTTTAAGTAAATCCCATGTCAGTAAACTGTGATCACTGCCACCTAGTGGTTCCTTTATCTGCAAATTTTTAATACAAGAATGATCACTGCTGATAACCAGATCAAGAGTATTACCATCTCTAGGTGCCTCTTGAACGTGCTGCTGCAGAAAACAATCATCCAATAAATCAACAAAAGTTGATTTATTGGGTGTATATATATGTTCTAGATATGATATTTCTATCATATCTAGAACATATATATACACAGCAAGAGTGTTAGTTATCCGGAATAATTAATGTTTTTACGGATAGCCAAATTTCCTGGATAATCAAACGTAAGATAGGATTAAATAAATTCTGTTATAATGAATTAATGTAAACGAAAAAGACTTAAGACAGTGTGAAAAAAAATTTATTTAATTTAAAAAAATAATAACTTATACATAAAAATTTGTGCCAAAAAATTTTTAAATAACTTTTTTAAAATAACATTTGTTCATTTTTTGTTTATTTGTTGTGACTTTTTTTTTGCTGCTAAATCTCTCAAGTTCCTTAACAATATCAATTTGGTTATATTGCATCCTTGCTGGTTTTCTGCCCAATTCAGTAGTTTTTGCTACTTGTTGGCCCTTGATTTTCTTCAATGGGAACTTCTTCTTCTTCACTATAACCACCAGAAGTTTCTTCTTTCAAATGAGCAGAGACAATGTCATCATCTGATAAAAGCCATTCATCAATGTCTTTTTCATTACAATCCTCACATCCAGGGATGTCGGAAAGAATTTTGACAAATTCTTCTTTTGGGAGTGAGTCTAATCGAATATTTTTGCTACATGTTCCTGAATCAGTCTCTGGCCAAAGTTTTCACCATCCACGGGCAAGCATTAGTTCAGAAACATCGTTCCACACTTCGGCAATGATAAAAACTAATCAGTTTTTATGATTGCTCAAATGTTCAAATTTTCATAAAACAAAATGATACTTTCTGAATCTTCATCAGAAAGAAGCAAATGTCGTAATAATGTTTTTCTGTAAAACCCTTTAAAAGTATCAATAATGCCTAGGTCTCAATTTAGGCTGAATGAGAGAAGTCACATTTGGTGTGAAAAATAAAATTTGAATCAATACTGTTAATATCATTCTCACATGGGATGGGAAGGTGCATTATCTAATAGAAGTAAAAATTTGCCAGTTTTTAGCATTAGAAGAGGCATACGATGCAAGAAAGCAAGCTTATCAGCCAAAAAAAAAAAAAAAAAAACCACCTCTCATTTCACTCCTCCACATTTTATGGTTTTCTGTCTTTTTTTTAACTTCAGGAAAAAAAAAAAAAAAAAAAATTATAAACTAGTCTCGGAAAATATAAACATTCATCCAGACATTTTTATACAAAAGAAGAAAATTAGAAAGATTTTTAAATGCTCGGTTTTTGACTTACCGATAATGAGCACAGGCAATCTGTGCATCCCAATAGCATTTGTGCACATAGCAACTGTAACTCGCTTTTTTCTCATCTCAAAACCTGGTGCAGACATTTCTCTTTTAGTGGCTAAGGATTTCTCATTAATGCTTTCCATAATAAGCCAGTCTCAGCAACGTTATAAACGTTTTCTTTCTTGTAATTTGCTAGAACTGAAGCAAACTTACTTTTAGAGGACACTGCTGCCAATTTGTCTGCAGAAAGTTTCTCACCTTGAATATCTAGTTCATGTATACAGTGTCTCAATTAAAAGTTTTTCAGCCAACCTGTGCTGCCTTAAAATCTCCATTACCTCTTAATTTTGGATTAAAATCTAATGCTTTTTCACACATCATTGGCTCACTGAGGTGAGCCAATGATGTGTGAAAACTTCAGTAAAGTACACACTCTAAAGCAGCCTTTTCAGGTTTCGGCATCATCTTTTTTTCTGCTAGATCCTCCTCTACCTATCCATAGTTTACACAAATTCTGATAGAGCACTGGAATTTTTCTTGAGGTCATAAACTGTTGAATTCCCCACATTAAACCCTTTGGGGAGATTTCCTAAATTTTCACCTTTTCTAATTCTATTCATAATTTCCGATATTTGTTGCAATACTGAAAATTGGGTTCGTGGTAGCAAATGACTAAACTCAATCACTCGTGGTTTCTGAGGAAACCCATTAGTCCTAATCCAACATTTCACCAGATATACAATGTAAAAAAAACAGACAGAAATACTCTCGTAATACAATAAACATTTGTCTTGAAAACCACCATTAAAAAAAAAAAAGAAAAAAAAACAGCCTTTCAAATTATTCTTGAAAATTGATTTCTGGATAACCAACGTTCTACTGTATATATATTAATAATGTAAACTTGATAGCGCAATACATATTGTTACTGTATAACCGGCACATTATGCTATTATTGAATTTAAGTTAGCATACTATTCTCAGTTAAATTGAAGCTGAACAGAAACCATGCCTCAGACCAGAGCAGCAAAACAAAGGGGTCACAGTATCGGGGGTGCTATGGTTTAGGGAAGAATCGGGGGGGGGGGATCGTTTGTTCTTTGAATCACGGACTCATGAGATGTACTGCTTGTTTGACATTTGGGTATCTATCTGAACTGGGACATGATACTGCCAAGGGAGATGTCACTGTGCGTCTTCAATGCAGAGTGTGAGGATATTAGACATCAACTCAGCATTCTGATGGGGGTTTATAAGAGCTTGAAGAACAGGGTAGATGTTCTCGAAAGAATTAAGTTGTGGGAGGGGTCGGCCTCATCAAGCTCTCAACCCCAAAGCAGAATGCACTGGTCCCACAGGAGACAGATATTGTCGGGGAAATAGGAAATATATTGTGCAAAAAGGATAGGCAGAATAGACCAGGGTATGTCTATCAGAGGCAAAAGTTGATGATATTGTAGAGCAGATGTCATCTTTTAAGAGCACAAAAGGTGACTGTCAAGCCTTCTGATTTCTTGTTGACACTATTGGGCATTGACAAGAAAACAGCATGTATGCATGAAAGATGTTTTATTTAATGCGAAAACATCCTTGGCTTGGACAAGGTTAAAGGGGTTTAGTATGAAAAGAATCCAAACATTTTTGACATTTTAAGCATTTATTTTTTTTCGACAGTTTCATGAATTTGAGGTTGCAATACATGTTCAATAGGTAATTTACTCACAAGGTGTTTGTGATAGATAAAATGTGATATGTACATTTGAGATTATAAAGCATGTAAATGTCTTTGAAACAGCATCAATTATAGTTCCATGATTAGTAGTCGATACAGATTTAGAAGTATTTAACATTAGTCCAACTTTATTTTCTAAGAAATCAGTCAAAGGTTTGGATTGAGCATCTGCACAATTAACGTTGAAATCTCCACTAAGTATCATTGGTATTCGGTTCCACTTTTTATGAGAAAACTGTTGTAGAAGTGCAGCTCCTTCAATCGTGTAAGGAAGTAAAAAGAAATGGATGAATTCAATGATGTGTTCGATCTTTTGGTTAGGTGAAATGCAAATGACTACCGACAATATCATCTGACCATCAGGAAGAAGGCATTCAGCTACATGAATGTCTCCAACGTGTCTACTCATAGATTTGCCAACAGCTGGTCACTTTCATATGAGAAGTAACAACATGAGAACAATTTTCTCTCTTATGATAAACTGCTACACTGCCAGCTTGTTGATCTTCTCGTTTGAATTGAACGACACAATCGAAGTAAGGTATGCACTTAGAGGGGAATAGGTATCCTGTGTATTATCAGACACTCAGCCTAAAACACTGATGGATCCAATATCTCTCTATTACAGAAGATTTAGGAGAAGTCCGGTTGGCCTGCCTCCCTAAAATCCACTCATGCACACCTTCTCGATGGTAAGCCCTGTTACGTCACTTAGGTGGCAACGAATGTGTGGAGTGGTTCTCTTCAAGACGCCTGGTCAGCGTGAAGAGGAAAAGACCAAACCCTCCAGCATATGACAGCACGACAAAAGAAATGGCCCTCAGTCCCCAGCAGCTTTCACTCTCCCTCTTACGGCAGCGAGAGGATCACAGTGGAAGCAGAACATGGCCTGTTATAATGTAAGATCACTCATGGGTGAAGACAGGATATTAGAGCTGGAAAAGGAATTAGAAAATGTGAATTGGAATATCATCGATTTGGCTGAAACAAGAAGAAGAAATTAATCACTTATAAGTTTATCACGTGGAAAACTGCTGTAAACCAATGAAAACAGTGAAAGGAGTGAAGGTAGAGTTGGGTTTCTGGTCCATAAAGATTTTAAAAACAACATTTTGGAATTCAAAAGTACATCACCAAGGGTGTCAAGACTAATACTCAAGATTTCTAAGAGGTACAAGCTAAAGATTATAATGATTTATGCACCAACATCGAGCCATGATGATGAAGAGGTTGAAGAAATGTACACCAAAATTGAGTCTTCTAGATGAGCAGAAAACCCACTACACTATTATTATGGGGGACTTCAATGCTAAGGTTGGAAAAAGGCAAAACAGCGCAGAAAGAGGAACTATAGGAAATTTTGGAATTGGTGAAAGAAAACAAGAGGTGAAAGACTTGTGGAATTTGCAGAATCTCAAGGACTGTCAGTAATGAACACTTTTTTCGAGAAGAAAAGGGTGAACAGAAAGTAGACATGGAAGAGTCCAAATGGATTAACAACTAATGAAATCGACTTCATCCTCACTAACAGAAGATATATTGTGAATGATGTTACCGTCCTGAATAAGATAAATGTTGGAAGTGATCACAGAATGGTAAGATGTACACTTGATATAGATGTAGGAAAGGAAAAAACTGACTTGAGTAAATAATACAAAGGTCTTTGAGATAACAGAAGAGGAGAAAAAGCAGTATGTACTGTAACTTAAGAACAAGTTTGAGCTTCTGCAGACTGCTCAGGACCAAGATATCAACGAGGAATACTACAACTTTCTGAAAGTGATAAAGCCCAAGAAACCTATAGGGAAAAAGAAATCCAAAGAAGAAAAAATTAGTCAAGAAACACTTGTCATAATGAACCAAAGACGACAAATGAAAAGCAAGAAAAACACTAACAGGGAGAAAACTGAGTATAATGAGTTATGCAAAGCCATTAGAAAGAGACTCAGAGAATTTAAAATCAGCAGCCATGAGCAGTAATACAGAAAGACAAATGATACTGAAACTGAAGAATAGCGATGGTGTACTTATAAACAGCAGAGAAGGCATAATTCAAATAGCAGAAGACTACTATAGAGAATTATACAAGGAGTGAGGGAATGATGCCAGCAGTGGGGAAGATGGATTGCAAAGTAGCAACACATACGACATACCCGATATTCTTCCTGATGAGGTAGAACATGCATTGAAGAAAATGAAGAATCAGAAAGCCCCGGGGAAGATGAAGTTAATGTAGAGTTGTTAAAATTGGGAGGAAGAGACATAACACAAAAACTGGCAAGGCTCTTCACAAAGTGCATTAGAAAAGGTGTGACGCCTAAGCAGTGGAATAATGCAATTATAGTTTTGCTGCATAAGAAAGAAGATAAATCAGAAATTGGAAATAATAGACCAATTAGCTTGTTATCCCACATCTACAAGTTGTTCACAAGGGTCATTACTAACAGATTAGAAAGAATACTTGATGAGAATCAACCGAAAGAGCAAGCTGGCTTTAGGACAGGATTCTCAACTATGGATCACCTTCACGTAATATCACAGCTAATGGAGAAAGCAAATGAATATAAAACACCATTATGCCTGGCATTTGTGGATTATGAAAAGGCATTTGACTCCATACAGCATAAGGCAATGTTTCGGGCACTGGAAAGACAAGGCATAGATACGCCATATATTATGATTTTGAAGAAAATATATGAGGGTGCTACCTCCTTTATTAGACTAGACAAAGACAGTAGGAAATTTAAAATCGAGAAAGGAGTTCGACAAGGAGACACAATATCTCCAAAGCTGTTTACTGCTGCCCTTGAGAAAGCTTTCAGAAGATTAGACTGGTCGCAGAAAGGAGTCAATGTGAACGGAGAATACCTAAACCATTTACGATTTGCAGATGACATTGTGGTCATAAGCCACGATCCCAAAGAATTAGAGGAAAATCTTAATCAGTTATGCACAGTTAGTAAGGATTTTGGACTAAAGATGAATATGGCTAAAACAAAAGCAATGAAGAACAAGTATGCCACAGAAAGGGAAATAATGATTGAAGGAGCAGTAATTGAAAAGGTGGAGTCATATACTTATCTGGGACAAGTTATTAGCTGTAATAATGATAAATGGCTGGAAGTCAAGAGAAGAATAAATTTTGGGTGGATAGCATTCAGGAAATATAGTCACATACTGAAGAGCAATATCCCAGTTTGTCTGAAACGTAAAATAATGAACCAATGTATACTCCCCACCACGACTTATGGAAGTGAAACTTGGGCACTCACCAAAAGAATGGAAGAGAAGCTGAGAACTACACAATGAAGAATGGAACAAATTATATTGGGAATCAGACTGTTAGATAAGAAGAGAAACACATGGATTAGGCAGCAAACTCAAGTAAAAAACATTCTTATCAAAACTAAAGAACTAAAATGGTCTTGGGCAGGACACATAGCTCGAAGACATGATGACAGATGGACTAAGAAAATAACAGAATGGTACCCAAGAGGAGCTAGAAGAAAACCTGGAAGACAAAGGCGGAGATGGATAGATGAAATTCATGAGTTTTTGGGTAGTAAATGGATGGCCAGTGCTCAAAACAGAAGGAACTGGAAAGTTGCTGGAGAGGCCTTCATTCTGCAGTGGATTGAAAATGGCTGATGATGATGATGATGACTTCTTTGTTATTTAGCCACGTTTCAGAAAGTAGAAGTAAATTGGATTGTTGTGCGCCTGCATCAGTTAGATCGTCACTGTGAGCATGTAAACTTTGACAATTTAACATTAGAATGGAAAGATCTTGTCGTTTACTAATGAATTCGTATAAAGTAGCTTTCATGGTAAATAGAGGATTACTTGACAACCTGGTCACTTCCGCTTGACGTGCAAGAGTAGATGTAGCATTTCCCGGTCCATGATAAAATTTATTTTTCTCCATTTTCAACAATAATGTGAAGATCACTGATATCGGTAACTTGAGACAATGCAACATAAACTAGTTGTTGTTTGTGATATTTCTCGTATTCATAAACGATGGAATCGAAAGTATCTCCCTGAGATTTATGGATAGCAATAGCACAAGCAGGTATTGGTGGAAAATGATTTTGTTTAGCCGAGATAGTGTTGTTGTTATTCAATGAAATACTCTTACTCCTTTTGATTGGTACAGCTTCTAAATCGATTTCTCTAGCCATAGCAAACTGACAAGCTTTCATTCTAGAGTCGACCCACAGCATCCGGGAAATTTCAACCAAAGATTTTTAATAGAATTAGTCTCTTCATCATATTCAATACATGCCAATTTTCCTAAAGCTACATTAGCCAGACCTGATCCACAAGTGTACGCAACCCTTGCGTAAGGGTTGGGTTCTGCAGCACTCACTATGCACGCTGAATTTGATTTATTTAATTTTTTATCTCATTCACAGGAAAAATTACAAAAGTGTACAAAATTACAAAAAGAGAGAGGAGACAGGCATAATGTCAGCAAGTTTTACCTTAAGAACACCATTGCCAGAATTAACTCTCCAGCTGTTAAGAACACTGCTGCAGAAGTTGAGGGCTGTGGAGATTTAGAAGGGGTTTTTTCCAACGCACCACAAAATTTCTCTGCAGCTGCAGAATCGGCACTGGTGACTTCACCACATACTTTAATGTTTTGGAAACCACGCATTGCGTGCCATGAACTTTGCTTGGGGTTCACCATAGCTATCCTTAATATCTTCATAAATACTTGTTGCTTTTGCTTGAATGGCCATCGGACTCAGGGGCACTTGCTTCTGAATCTGATTTTCCATCTTCGATATAGCACCTGAACGCTGTTGATCTTAAATGCATTGATCCTTTAACACGTTCTTTTATATGCACACTGTCCCTTAAAATAATATTCACCGTTGAAGCAGCGGGACCTAATTCCATGAAATAGATCACAAACTTTGTCCTGCTTTGTAATTCTTAATTAATCATCTTCATTTCTAAACCAATTTTGTTTCGTTTCCTAGCACTGCCAGCACTTGCACTTTCCATTGGTCCCTTTCCCTTCACCATTGTAATAAGTAATAGGAATGATGAGAAGATTGTGAAAATTTATTTATGTTTTTTATATGATTGAAGATTTCAGTGAAGAGGAACTCATAATACCGTAATGTAAAAACCCACAGAATTCCAGTTATTGGTATTATTGCAAATGCAATAAGATTGAGTTTACTACCTGTTTATAATAGATTGCACTAACAGAAAAGTACAATAAACCGGAAATTGCAAACTGTTTTACGGTAGTGACCTCCAGAAATGTGTTATAGAAAAATATCGCAAAGGCATTCAAAATTGATTCTTATAAGGAACATATGATAACGATGAAAGTGTAGTGCAATTTCCATTATAAAAATGACCTTTTAGAGATAAATAGCTGTTATATAGCAAAAAATTCAACTTCTGAGGTCTTGGAACAACAAAAACAATGTATTATTGGGTTCACATTATGATATTTTCACCATACCTCCATTTATTCCTATGGGATGAAAAATATGTTTCCAAAATTTTTTAAAGTCTGCACCGGCCGGCAAAAACTCATGTAAAGTCCAGTATTACATAAGGTGGGCAGTGGCTGTATGTATATATTTGAAAAGAATACGATATTGTTGAGCAACTTCATAAGACAGGTAAATTCTTTTCGAAATTTTCAATGTGGTATGCATAATAGTACCATTAATAGCTACAGCAGCTTTTCTAGTAGAAGCACAAATTATATAAGCATTACAAAAATTATTGGTGCTAGTAAAAAGATTATAAACTTCCATCAATAATCGAATCACGAATGTCTTGCCACAGCCCGCAGGGCCAGTCAGGAATATTTGGATAGGTTGATGATTAGATCGAAGTAAAGTATAAATGACATGCAATGAAATTCCTTACTGTTTTAAATTAGCTTTTTGCATTAAATCCCAAAATATTATACCTGAATAAATCAGAATATTAGTAAAACGGCATAGTTTTAAGTTATATCTCATATTGTGAATACCTTCACAAGAAGTTGCCACGATATTGCACTACTTCGAATAAGTAACGCTTCACCTAAGGAGAAGACTAATGTTACTTATTCTCAGGATACCACAACCCAGACGGCACCATTTCAGGGCTATTTTGTATGTGTGGGATAATAACTCGACTGTCCAGTTGTCAGTATTAGACTTGGAAAAGCAAAAAAGTAGAGGGAAAGTAATAATAGGAGTGGAAGAGGAAAAGAAACAGTGTAGAAGAATGAAAGGGACAGTAACTCTTTCAACTCATACCACTCAAAAAACTCCTTGAATAGGCAACTTCCCAGTGGAGAAGCTGTTGTTACCTATTCTTGGAAACTCCGGACATCATCAGGCTCCCCCTGGTGCCGTTTCAGGGCTATTTGGCCCTTCTTCAGTGGGTGGGTAGGTACCCGAGTGATGCAATGATGGCAAAACAGTTATGAAGTATAACTCCACAATATGAGAGATGCCTGATGGATTTAGACTCAAGCATTTAGGGCATAAGCCTCAAGCTATAGAGGAGTCTAGACTATGTATAAATATAGTGCAAGCGCATCAGAAATACATAGCTATATCTGAATAAATCAGAATATTAGTAAAACAGCATCATTTTTATGAGATATAACTTAAAACGATGCTGTTTTACTAATATTCTGATTTAATCAGATATAGCTATGTATTTCTGATGCGCTTGCACTATATTTATACATAGTCTAGACTCCTCCATAGGTTGAGGCTTATGCCCTAAACGCTTGAGTCTAAATACATGATACACCATCAGGCATCTCTCATATTGGGGAGTTATACTTCATAACTGTTTTGCCATCATTGCATCACTCGGGTACCTACCCACCCACCGAAGAAGGGTCAAATAGTCCTGAAACGGTGCCGTCTGGGTGGTGGTATCCATCTGAGAATAAGTAACATTAGTCTTCTCCTTAGGTGAAGTGTTACTTATTCAAAGTAGTGCAATATCATGGCAACTCGTGAGGGTATTCACAATATGAGATATAACTTAAAATGATGCCGTTTTACTAATAATCTGATGTATTCAGATATAGCTATGTATTTCTGATGCGCTTGCACTATATTTATACATAGTCTAGACTCCTGCATAGCTTGAGGCTTATGCCCTAAATGCTTGAGCCCAAAACCGATTGTCTGGCATTAAATTTTCTCGTTTCTTTGCCATTGCACGAAGCTGATTTAAAGTTGCTAGTCAAAGATCACTATTCATTTCACTGCCTGGCTGTTTGTAGAAATCTTTAAATGGATCAGCATCTTCAGGAATCAACATTGAAAAGTTTTGTATATAACTGACAACATCTGCATCGGCTTCGAAGTCAGTATGGCATATTTCACAATAGATCTCCCTCCATAGTTTTGTGAATATCTAAATCAGATTCATAATTTTTACGATGTTCTAAAATAACTTGTTTGTGTTCATCATACAAAGCGAGAAATTTAATTTAAGAAAGTATTTCCTCTTTTTCACTTCGAAAAGGTAAATGAAAAGCAATCATCTCTTTTATAATCATTCAAGTCGTTGGCCATATCATAGTTTTGATATCGAAGTATTTTTGGATATGGACGGAGTCGATACTGACGTCCTGATGTGTAAGTATAATTGGCAATGAAGTCAGCTAAAGTAACATTTTCTAGTTCAGGAAGTCTTTTCGTGTACTTATTAAACCAATTCTCTTTCCAAATGTCGAAGAACCATCACCCATGTTCCATTTTTTGAACATGGGTGATGTTCAAAAATGTTCAAATGGAACAAGAAACCCATGTTTCTTGTTCCATTTCTTCATTCGATTTTCTATTATGCTGTCCTTCAATAGGCTACATGATAAGTATACTTGATTGTATATAAGTTACAAGTGAACTCTCGGACATCGGATTAAAAGCAAATACCAAACAGCCCTTTGACTGGTAATTTTGACAGAGTTGAGCATGTCAATGCTTAATTTTCTTGTAATTTCAATGATGTCTAATTGAGGATACTCATTCATAATTTTAATAATTTTACATTGTAACGATTGTTAATTCTGTGATTGGTCTTATTATGTATTCGTTGACATAAACAGCACAAGAATATACTTCTGTGATGAATTGAATATCCATATTAGACTTTAAAATGCTAAACACAAAAGAATTAAAGGGGTTATGCCATTTTTGATGGGGCTTTCATTTCAGAAAGACTTTTGGCCAAGTAATACCAGTTATAAGTAAATCGATATATAATTCTGAATGAATGCGATTTTCTTTAAAGAAGTGATTGATGCTAGTATATTCGTTGTCCTCTAGATTCTTCCACTATTTCTTGTATTCAGCATTATATTTGACTCATTCAGTGTCTGCTTTTGGCATGGGAATTAAAATCATTGTAGATTGTGATGGCATAAATGGAGCTTCAAAACGCTCGGTAGTTTGGATCCTTTTGTAACAAGTAAAAACATGTTTATGAGTTTGGAGTTTGATATTAACAGAGGCTTTTGCAGTAGAAATGGAGACAAGCTAATTTATAATAGCTAGCGTTGCATTCATACCGCTTCCCATAGGTTCTTTAGGTGCATTATTAAGCCACAAAAGAATGTGAGCACGTGGACTGCCACGACGTTGAAATTCAATCCGTTTAAAATAGTTGACAAAGTAATATTGTCGAAATGGACTGAAATGCTTAGACTGAAGTAAAGTTAAAATACAATCCACAAATTTATTAAAATGAATCACAACACTTTACTGCATCTTCATTAACTAATATCGCCTTTTCCATAAAATGAAGAGCTTCTGCTTGCTCTTCAGGAATATCCAAACCGTTGTGTTTTAATTTGCATAAATTTTTTAGCAATTTAATCTAACCGATTTCACTTGCACTCAAAGTTAAAAAGAACACAGGTTTACCCAAATGTCTGATCACTGCAAACAGATCTCTTTTACACTGTGTCCAGTAAAAAGTTGAATTACGAATCGATTTAAAAAAAAAAAAAAAAAAAAATTGTTTCCAATGCAATCACTGATGTATTAAGATTGGATTTGCTATCGCAAACCCGGCACTAATAAAACTCCTGGAATGGGCTTCAGCCCATTCTTTAAAAATCTCTTCTGCAAAAACCAGCACAATCCTCTTGAAGGGAAAATTCCAACTATGAAGACTGCCACAAATCAAGATTGGACTAACCACCTTGAAACCAAACCACACAACTCAAATATCTAGGAGTTATACTGGACACAAACTGGTCTTTTCTACCACACCTCCAGTATATAAGAAAGTATTCGGCACTCCAAAAAAGAACTGGGGCTTAACAAATGCAACCTGTCATTATACTATAAAATGATCCTTACTCCCGTAATTACATATGCCGCACCAATCTTGTACAACAAAATTACGACATTAAATAAAAGACAACTAGACTCGATCCAAAGAACCATCCTCCATGTCATCACCCGAGCCTGTTGTACAATAAGTATGCATGCGCTACAGCTCATAGCAGGAGCCCTACCCCTGGACTTTGAGGTTATTGAGATTACCTTTGTGTATTATTATGCCAGAGGAACCCCCATCACCTTTGCTGGATTCACCATCAACCCTACAAACAGCCAGAAAATAGAAAAAACCAGACTAATGCAACACCTGCAGCAGACACGGCAGGATAGGTGGGCAAACTCCATCAGAGGAGAAATTACAAAGAAATTCCTCCCAGCCCAACAAGCTGCCGGATTTTCGTCAGTGCTGCATTTCATTGCTACACTTATGCCTTGCTTTTCATCCTGCCCTCCCTCTACCTGGCATGAGTGGGAGGGAAATCTCCAGTTCTGCTAGCAAGGAGGAGCCTGAAACAGTTTCAGAGAATCTCCCCCCCCCAACTAGAACACAGCCAAAAACCCAGCTGAAGAGCTGATATCTCTCAATGAAAAAAGAAGAAGGCCAACAAGAAAACCAAGGAGATCATGGAGGCATGGACTGCTCTCCTCTGCTCAGAGTTAGCGACCCAAGTTGAGAGACAACCACTGGCATTGCCCCCTGACCAAAGCCCTGTTGCTGCACCTGCTGATGCCGCTCCCATTACTGGAGCAACGGTCCCCACCTATACAGGCATTAAAGGCACCTTTAAAGGTGTCTCGAGCTATCACACCAACAGCCCTTGCCTACGCTATCGCAGCTGGGTTAAAATCCTCCCCTAGACTGGGGATACCTCCTCCACCTAATGTCCCAGAAGGTGGATCCACTTCAGAGCTAGCTACCCTTCACCAATCTCTTGACTTTGTCGTCAATTGATCACCTTCCTAAACCACGACTCCAGTCGTTTCACCAGAAGTGCAGGTAACCGTGTGTAGGAGTTGTGGTCGACCTTGAGTCAATTACAACCGAGCTCCTCATTGACAATGAGAGGCTCGAAGATGTGAATGAAGAACTTCAGTCCAAAACTGCAGTCCTGGAAAAGGTCACTGATGCTCTTGGCAAGCCACCAAACTGCACCAACCTTGACCCGGACTACATTGAGACTCTGAGCCTGTTGCGGGTGTCACTTCCTATGCTAGTGCTGTGATTTGTTTGTTTTTGGTTTTTTAGGAGCATTAGCAACTAAGGCCATATTGCTCCGGGAATATGCGGTGGTCATTCCCTTGACCTTTCCGCATCCTCCGTATTTGGTGGTGACAGGCTCGAACCCCGGTCTAATCAAGAAGCGTGTGCTACGCACTGCTGCTCCTTCCCCCCTGGCTACGGAGACGCCGCTGGTGCTGTGAAGTCTGGACAGGAGTCCCTTTGCCTATGGCGTGTTAAGAACTCTCCATGTGCACAACCCAGAGAAGCTACAGCATCTACTACTGCTGAGAGCAAGTGATATATCTTAGCTCAAGACAAGCAACAACGTCAAAGATCTGGTACAAAGCACCATAAGGGCTGATAAGAATCTAAAAGTGAAATCCCTGACACCATTAGGAACAAGGGAGTCCTACTGGAGACCGTGACTAAAGATCTAACAAGTCTTGTCGCATGTGGCATCCTCACAAATGCAGGAGTGTCATAGTTCCCCCTGAAAAGTAAATCTCTTGATCGTGGTGTACGATGTTCCAAAGGACAGTTCCAACGATGAATTACTTGATCTGTTCCATAGAAACCTACTAGACCGTGGATTCTTCTGGGAGGTGGTTAAGATTGAGACCACTTTTAGGGTTTGAAACAAAATTAAAATCCAGCTCTACGGAACACAGAGTAATTAGCTTCTCCCCATGGATTTACAGAACCGTCCTCTCTACAGAGAGATTATTCCTTGTTTGCAGTGCACACAGGTGTCTGGGCTATGGGCATACTTGCCAACATTGCTTCCACAAATCCCCATCCTGCGGGCATTGTGCTAGGAGTGGGCATGTCCAAGCAGAATATCCCCACTGTAATGAAGAACCCTCTTGAGTGAATTGTAAAAGGACCCGGCAAATGGCACACTATGGTCATAGTTGCCGATGTGCCCAATAAATCCCGAAACAAACAAACAAACCCAGCAAACACAACCATTCTCTCCGGTATGTTGTATGCCTAGAATACCAAAAGGATCTGGAACTCATAAAACTTAGGACCACTGATGCTAAACCCACAAGAAATGCCGGTTGTGTCCCTATTCCAGTCCTGCCCACTTTCCCCTGGAAGCCCAAGAAGCGTGACGGTATCTCAACCTAAATACCTGTGAATGATGCAAATAAATGGGTAGAAGTCTTGCACAGTTTCGGATGAAATACATCGGGCAACCGAGCCACCAAGGCGCATTCAACAATTGATGTTGTTCTGATTCAGGAGCCGTATGCTGCAAGAATACAACCCCATCCAACCTCTAAAATTAGTAGCTTTTTTGTACACACTGGGGTAACTCAACCTGTCCCAGTGGACCCTAAGACATATATGTACATGTATAGCAGCCATAAATAGAGATCTCGATGTCCTGGGCTTCTGCAATCAGTTCTCCACCTGTATCCAGATTACATATACAGATCAATCATTCTATCTGTCACTCTATAGCCCTCACTCAGGGAACATCAATAAAACACTAAACTTTTTGGAATTCACCTTGAATTTTATTGGCTCTAAACAACTCCTGGTTGCATCTGACTTGAATGCAAAATCTCCCTTCTGGCACAGTGTGGTTGCCGATGGTCATAGCCAGCTTCTTGTGGACTTTGTCATCAGTCAAAATCTTATTATTCATAACCAGCCTAGCCAGTTCACTGCCTACACTAGCTCCACTGGTGAATCTACTAGGGATTTAACCCTCTCTACAAAGGATCTATGTCAATCAGTTAGCTGCTGGGAGGTAACTCCGTATCTGACTGTTAGCAACCACAGAGCCATACTGTTCCATCTTGACTTGGTTCCACTGAGAAACAACAACGGAGCAAGGACAACTGACTTCATCAGATCCTCTATGAGAAACAATTGGGAAGCATATGACAGCTCCATAGAACTGGACTTTCCAACTACAGACACATTACAGATGGACTCGTTAAATGCTGAGGACATGACCACCTTTATCCAGCACTCCACACTCAGAGCCTCACACAGGTCCTCAAGGAAGGTGTTCCGCCCAGCAATCTGCCCCTGGTGGACCGGAACTTACCACCCTTCACAAGTCAGTCCACACTGCACACAGGAACTACCTATGACACCGTAATTAGCCAGCCCCTGATGTCGAATGCCTTCATGGGATTATATCACCAAAAAGAATGAGTATGCCAAGGTAATTGCAGCCAGAAAGAAATTTGGGCAAATTTCCTAAAAGAAATGAACCAGACAAATCCATGGGGCCTGGCATATAAGATCTTGAGAGAGAAAACCTTCTCCCGAGAAATATTCAGCACTGTTTCAGTAGACGCTGAGGATACTAAGTGTTGGCAGGATTCTGCCAACCTTATTCTAAACAAATTGTTTCTACCTGATGACATCTCTGAGGATCAACCAGAACATTCAGCAATTAGAGCCACCAATAGGAATTATATATTAAAAGAACAAGCCAACCCCCATTCACCCCTAGAAGAACTGGGAGAAGTCCTTAAAAACATTAATGCCAAAAAGTGCCAGGCCTTGACCTAATAGAATACATCTTTATCATCCACTTTTGCAAACTGTGGCAGCACCATCTACTCCTCCTCTTCAATAAGTGCTTGGACGAAGGATGCTTCACAAAAGAATGGAAGTTGGCCCTCCTCCACCTAATCAAGAAGCCTCACAAGCCACCAACAGAACCCCCCCCCCTGCAGCTTTCGGCCTATTGCCCTGCTGGCTAGCCTTGGTAAGGTCCTTGAGTGACTCATGGCTCTCAGCATTGTCTCCGTGCTACAGATGCAAGATTTGGTCTCACCATGCCAGTGGAAGGTTGTCTGAAGTGAAGGCTGTCTGAAGAAGTGCTTTTCGACCTAGACTTACACATCAAGAGTTCTGACGAAAAATTAGAATTGGCCATCTTCATATACTTTGAGGGAGCCTTTAACACCATCTGGTGGGATAGTGCCTTGGCACACCTTCGAGCCGCTGCTTGCCCTCGGCAATTACACGGCCTCTTCCAGAATTATTTTTTGGACCGAGCAGTTATTTTTAAGTCAAAATCCCAGCAAGTCACCAGATCAGTAAATCGGGGTTGTCCCCAAGGGTCAGTCCTGGAACCCCTCATTTGGAATATTGCCCTCCAAGACTGGCTCTCCCACACCTTCAGGAATGCGAAAATTGTGGCCTTCTTCAATGACCTAACAGTGGTGGCGGTGTCGGGCATTCATGGAAGGCCATCGAAGAAATCGCAAACCAGGTTCTTGACAATCTCTCAACTTGGGCTGCTCTTAATAAGTTGCATATCAATCCAAAAAAAACTAAATTGATTCCTTTCCAAAATAGACTGGATCTCAGGTGTCCACCGCACGTAAAGATATTTAATGTTCAACTGCCAATCGTCACTCAATTTGATTATTGACCGCAAAATCAGCTTTCTCCGACGTCTTGTCCATCTGAGAAATAAAGTTAAGAGATTCTCATCATAAGCATCTCTAAAAATGATTGGGGACTCTCCAAAAAGTCCCTGTGGCTGTATTACAAAGCAGTGTTTTTACCAATTGTGATCTACGCAGCCAGCGCCTGATTCCATCAGGTAATCCTTGTAAAGATGCGAGACAAGTTTGGAACCATCCAGAGGTCAATGTTTATGGCATTCTGTCTCAAGTGTGTAGAACTGTCTCCACTCCTGCCATTCAGCTCATCTAGGGAGCACTTCCAAATTATGAGAAATATCCCAATGAGGATCCTCGACATTGAGGTTAACTTGGATGCTGACCACAAGGCTGAGATGACCTGTTGCTACAACAAGCTCTTCAACATTGGCAAACTCGATGGGATAACTCAACACTGGACATTGTCACAAGAAGAGTCCTATCTGATGTAATCTACCCAGCCACTAAATCTATACAGTCTTGGTTTACCCCTTCGCTAGAAATGTCGTACCTAATTACCAGACACGGATCCATAAATGAAAACTTACAAGAGAACTGGTGGCACATACTATTCGAGTGCATTATGTATGCTGATCTGAGACACAACATTGTCAGCTGTACACAGATCTCTGGTGAGCATCTGGAGCTCTCCATAGCAACCTCACTGCACTGCAAACCTATCAGCTGAAGTCTTTAAGCGCAGATAAAGGAATTACAGGCCCCCCAGTGGCCAACACCGATGACCCAGCAGTGAACTGAAACCGGCCACGTAATTTTTTTTCCCAGTCTTGCTACATGGGCTGTGGAGCTAGATTCTGTGGCCTATATGCAAAATATCAAACACTATCTTTTGTTTTCTTTCCATCTTTTTCTCTTCGCATTGTTCAGTGTAGCTGTCACATTGTGTTTTTTTAATTATTTATTTTTTTAAACTTAATTATTTACTATATATTATGTATATAAAGTGCTTAGCATCATAATACACAGCCATTTCTGAATAAACAGAAAATATTTTAAGGTGGCATCGTTTTAGGCTATATCTCATATTGTGAATGCCTTCACAACGAGTTGCCACGATATTGCACTACTTCGAATAAGTAACGCTTCACCTTCACTTATTCGAAGTAGTGCAATATCATGGCAACTCGTTGTGAAGGCATTCACAATATGAGATATAACCTAAAACGATGCCACCTTAAAAAATTTTCTGTTTATTCAGAAATGGCTGTGTATTATGATGCTAAGCACTTTATATACATAGTCTAAATTTGTTCGCAGCTTGAGGCTCTAGCCCTAAATGCGCCTTACTATATATTATTATAATATATATATATATATATTTTTTTTTTGCATCACATTGTTTTATTTTATTTTGCACCATGGGAAATTTTTTAAAAAAAAATTTTTCTTGCATCTCTGTGAAGAACGGCATCTGGCCCATTTGTAGTGATACCGTTCTTCGCAGAGATACAAAGCAGAGTTGAACTGACATCCTAGCAGCTGCCCCCTTACAAAAACACATGTCCACATTCTCTACTGACCCCATACTTCTGTCTTTTCCCACCAGTCTTCAGTCCTCCCCTGCTGTCTGTCCTGTAATGCGCAAGACACACACACACACACACACACACACACAGCTTACCAAAATTAAAAACGCCTTAATTTAAACTGAGATAATAAAAATAACTTCGACTTTCCTACTTCTAGTGCTGGCCCCCTTTCTTTCTTTTTTTTTTTTTTTTAGCCACTGAAACCCTAGGAAACAAGGTGGCAGATCCTACCAGAGTAAAAATTTCAAACTACCGTGTACCTGGTCTGCCTCCACGAGGCGAAGTGTGGGCAACATTGGGACCCAGCAGGGGTCTACCGTTTAAATGGCCAGATGAACAATGTAACGTAGCACTACACTTACAAAATTCATATACTTTTAAATCTCTGGCCTTTTACAGTGAACTGTTAAATCCACAAGGAAAGCAACACAGAGATGGGGAAACCCCTGGTGCCGTTTGACATCAATAAACTTCACACCCACCGGAGATAGTGCAATACCGGTGGGCACCAACAATTCGGCTCCCAGGTTGCCCAAACCTGAAAGCCAGCAAAAAAAAAAAAAAAAACTGTGTGTAAAACTTCAGAAAGTAGAAACAATAGACTGAAAGGTGTCCTCATCCCATCTATGCCTCATATATTGACCAACGAAACAAAAGAAAAGCTAAGGTTGCAGCTGTCGGAATGGCACAAATGCCAAGGATTGTGGGAGACATTACTTCTGAAAGCATTTAGGTGTTTAATGCCCAAGAAAAGCAAAGGTAGTTGAATTAAATTACACCCATTATCATCCTTTTTCAAAATTTCACACTCACTCCTAACATAATATACCTATATGTTAAAAATCAGTTGTCTCAGGGAAAAAGAAAACCCAATGAGAGAAATCAAATATTAAGGAATAAGTGTCAGCGGGTAGGGTTGAACTTTGGAGAGCCACAAACCATTGTACTACCCATTATTTTTTCTCCCGCAAAAGTCAATTTTCGCTCCACTGAGAATCCCTGGCCTAGCCAGTTCAGGAATCAATTGAAAATGCTCAGGTAATTCATTTGAACTCAAATTTTCTGGATCGAAATCTTCAGAAAGTCCTTGAATATAATTTCGTGATGTTGATGATCAAGCTTCTTGATGACAAGTCGATGTAGAACGTTGATGTTAATCAAAATCTTGAAGTAGATTTTAATAAATTCTGCATTTTTTTCGTTCTCTATATTTTTGAAATTGTTCTTTTATTGACATGGGAGGCTTCTTTGGTGGCTTTCAAGCTTTTATTCTTGCATATGCTGCGGGAGCTGAAATACAGTTGGACCTCTCTTTAACCAACTTCAATATAGCGAATTTTTCTATGTAGCAAACATTTTTGATTTCCCCTGGTCATTACATTGCAAATAGTTTCCGTATAACGAATAAAATTTCCATATAACAAACTAATTTGGCAGACCTGTCGAAACGCATTGTTCGCACTTCTGTCCTTTAGGTAATATAGTTAACACTGTAGAAAGCCCAAATTAAGAGCTAAAAGGATTAAGAATTAATCACTGTACCTTTAATAGCTAAAGGCTTTAATTCTCAACAGCATTCCAAAATTTAGCATTGTCCGTAAAGCATTTACTGTACTGAGAAGATGTGGTTGGAAACTGCTATCTACTTGCCCACAGCCGTTGTCAAAGATTAAGGAATATTCCTGACATGGACATTGGCTCTGGTCAACCTATTTTCTATTTCTATTAGAGAATTATGAGAGAGTGATTTTTCTTTATCAATACCGGTAAATTCACCTGTTGTTTTGCAGAAATGAGTCATCCATAATTTCGCTAAATTTTACCTGTCTCAGTATGGTAGGTACAAGTGGTCCGTAAATCAGTTTTGTTTTAGCTGCTATGCAAGTAACCTTACAATGTCTAAGAGGAAATCCTTGAGTGTAGTAGTGGAAAAAGTGGAAGTGCTTAATAGCGGATGAAGCTCCTTGAAGCTCTTGGAACAGAGAAGTTTTTCCTGATTTATTTTCTGATTTATTAGCTTAAATTGTCATATTAACTTATTTTCTAGAGTAGCTTTATATTCCTAGTTATGATACTTAGTTTAAAGTTAACTTAGACAGAGATTTTGTAGGTATTACTTAGTATCGGTAACGGTATCAAATCCACGTGTTACAAATTGAACGAGAGGTCTTTTTTTTTAACCGAATTTAGTCGATTTATTAACCAATTGTTATATCAAATTATCTTCTATGAGTAGATTATAGACCTAGTCAGGATCCTTAGTTTATTCTAAATTGAGATAGCGAGATTTGGAAGCTAATCAATACTTACGAGTCCGTAGAAGTACCGTTCGAGAATTCCCGCCATTTTTACACGATAGCATAAGCTTAGTGTAGTATAGTGCATAATATAATATTGTTAATTAATCAGTAAATCTATTAATCTTGATAAACTTTATTGTCAATTAAATTGTATTTTTAACTCTATATATATATATATATATATATAACGACTTAATCGTAACAAATAATTAATACATAACTATAGTGGTACACGTGATACAGAAGTTGTATAAAGGGAACTCGTAGAAAACACTAGATACCGAAAAAATAAATATAGCGTTATAACTGTTTTGGGATATAACTTAAGGATTTAATTTCTGTTTTGAAATTTTATTGAATTAAATCGGAATCATGACTCTGACCAGAGCAGCAAAGCAAAAGGCTCAAGCTAATGGGAGTGCTGTGGTTCAGGGGAGAACTGAGGGGGGCAGTTGACCTCTGAATCACAGTCTTTTAAAATGCACTGTTTGCTTGATGTTTGCGGAGCAGTCGGGTACGGGACATGATACTGCCAAGGGGTCTTTGTGTGTGCACGATGTAAGGAGTGCAAGGAAATCAGGCGACAACTCAGCGTTGTTATGGGCCTTTATGAGAGCTTGAAGGACAGGGTGGATGCCCTTGAAGGAAATAAATTGAGGGGCCCATCAAGCTCTCAGCTGCCCACATCAACGCCAGAACTTGCACTTGGTCATCAGGCAACACAGAGGCAGCCCCCTAGGCAGAATGCGCTGGTCCCACAGGAACTAGTAGTTGTTGGTGACTCTATTGTCAGGGAAACGGGGAACATGCTTTGTAAAAAGGATAGGTGGAATAGGACCAGGGTATGTCTGCCAGGGGCAAAGGTTGATGACGTTGTAGAGCGGATATCATCTTTTAAGGGCACAAAAGGTGATATAGTTGTACACGTTGGCACTAATGATATTAAGAGTAGGAGACCGGCGGAATTACTTAGCAAGTACAGGTCACTGTTGAAAAAAAAGCCGTGAATTAGGGTTGAATTTGAAAGTGTCTGCAATTCTGCCCAGACACGATAGGAGGGAGTATATGATGAGAGCCTTGTCGATCAATACGGCCCTGGAGGGATTGTGCAAGGCTCAAGGAGTAGAATTTTTTTCAGCTTGGACTGTACTTGTTAACAGGAGAGATTGCTTCTACAGGGATGGGATACACTTAAATAGAAAGGGTGCAAGAATTTTTGCTGATGCTGTCGAGGCAGTGTTAGGTGGGTCGGAAAACTGCTAGTTGGGGGGGGGGATACAAGGACTAATAGATTAACAGTAGCCACTGGCAGAGGTGGAAGTGATTCTTGCATTGCTTCTATTGAAATGAGCAGAAGCCTGAAAAACAAGATGCAGGATATTTCAGAGACTGCTGGGAGTCATTGCGGTACAAGTAAACACATGGGTTGTGTTAGGGTAGCTAAGAATAGAAACAGGTGCATGTATACCTGCGTGTACAACAATGCTAGGAGTTGGTAAATAAATTTGATGAATTTGAGGTATTGCTCAAAACATCAAAGGCAGATATTGTTGGGATATCAGAGACGTGGTGTCACACAGATATAAGTAATGCGGAACTGGAATTTGGGGAATACAATGTGTATAGAAAGGATAGACAGGATAGGAGGTGTAATGCTATTAGTTAAGAAACACATAAAGTCCAAGGAAGTGAAGCCAGTCGACATCGATGGACAGGGCAGTGTCGAGTCAGTTTGGTGTGACATAAGCATAGGGAAATCAAAATTGAGAGTAGGAGTGTGCTATAGGCCTAATGACTCTGATGAGTATAATAAGATATTGTACAGGGAAATAGGGTGGGCCAGTAAATCAGAGAGTCTTATAATGGGGGATTTTAATTTCCCGGATACTGACTGGAATTTGTGGGTTGGTCACTCGCACACTAGCAAGGCCTTTGTGGATTTATTGGATGATTGTTTTCTACATCAGCATGTTCGTGAGGCAACAAGAGGGAGCAATACTCTTGATCTGATTATCAGTAGTGATTCTTCATGCATTAAGAATCTGCAGATAAATGAACCACTAGGTGGCAGTGATCACAGTGTGTTGAAGTGGGATTTACTCAAGGAGATAACTACCATCAGAGGTAAAGGGAAGGGTTTTTGTTTTCGTAAAGGTGACTATGATGGTCTGAGACAGTATTTAAATTCTATACAGTGGGACCAACTGATGATGTTACCAACAGCAAACTCAAAATGGAAAGCATTCAAGGAACTAATCTTGGAGGCTATCAGGCTTTACATACCAACTAAGAAATATTGTTCAAGGTTTAGGCCTAAATGGTTGTCAGATGGACTAATGAGACATGTGGCAGAGAAGAAAAATGCATGGGATACATAAAAATTAATGGGTGACATGGAAGCCTATGATAGATATAAGTTGGTCTGTAACCAAGTCACAAAGGAGATTAGGCAGGCAAAGGCAGACGACGAAAAATCCTTGGCAAAGGATGCAAAGAAAAACAGAAAAGAGTTCTTTACATATTTAAACTCAAGAAGGAAAGGGATGAATCAGATTGGTCCACTGGATATTGATGGTTCAACAGTTGAGGATCCTGCTCAGATGGCTAACAATCTAAACGAGTATTTTGCATCTACATTCACGCATGAGGAGTTATTCAGGAAGGAGAATGATGTTGGTAAAGTAAACATTGGCAGTGAGCTGGATGATTTTGTAATAACTGAGAGGAAAGTGGAGGGGAGATTGTTGAGGATAAACATAAAAAAGGCACCTGGGGTGGATGGGATCTATCCAGTTATATTAAAGGAGGCAGCAAAGGAAGTAAGCAAACCCCTAGCCATAATTATGAGAGCTTCTTTGGACTCAGGGGAGGTACCCATAGACTGGAGATGTGCAAATGTAACCCCAATTCACAAAGGAGGATCAAAGGCTGACACAAGTAATTATAGACCTGTAAGTTTAACTTCTGTTCCAGGTAAATTAATGGAGGCACTGGTTAAAGAAGCACTGCAGGATCATCTAGACAAGAATTCAGTTATAGCTCAGAAGCAGCATGATTTTGTTAAGGGCAGGTCTTGCCTGACCAATTTGATTGGATACTATGATGTAGTCACAAAAGAACTGGATGCAGGGAATAACTTTGATATTATATATTTGGATCTTAGAAAGGCTTTTGATACTGTTGCACATTGAAGACTGCTTCACAAATTGGAGCAGTGTGGCATTGGAGGCAAATTGCTGCTATGGATCAGGGGATGGTTGAGTGGCAGAAGACAGAGAGTGGTAATCAATGGACACTGCTCAACGTGGACTAATGTTATTAGTGGAGTTCCTCAGGGTTCAGTGTTGGGTCCGTTGTTGTTTTCGGTGTTTATGAATGATATTGATGATGGGATATCAAGTTTAATGTCCAAGTTTTCAGATGATACAAAGGTTGGCAGGGTTGTTAAGGACACTACTGACGCTATGCGGCTGCAACAGGATCTGGAAAGGTTGAACAGATGGGCTGAGAGGTGGCAAATGAAGTTTAACATTGACAAATGTTAAACTTCATTTGTACTACATATGGGAAACAGTAACCCCAGAGCAACGTATCAACTCTGCAGTACTACACTGACAGTGGTGGAGAATGAAAAGGACCTGGGGGTAATTGTGCAGGCAGATATGAAGTTCTCTGAGCAGTGCAGACGAGCTGCAAGAGTAGCTCATGGTGTCTTGTCAATGATATACAGGAATTTTTCTAGCAGGGATAAGGAGGTGATTATTCCCTTGTATAAGGCAATGGTTAGGCCACATCTTGAGTACTGTATACAGGTCTGGAGGCCTCATTTCAAGAAGGATGTAGAGCTGCTGGAACGGGTACAGAGAAGGGCAACAAGATTAGTGAATGGAACAAAGGGTTGCTCTTACGAAGAAAGGCTTAAGTTTTGCAAATTACAGAGTCTGGAGACTAGGCACCGGCGAGGTGATCTGATAGAGGTGTATAAGGCTTTGAATGGTTTGAGCATGGTCAATGCCAATGGGATTCTTCATCTTGCTCAGAATAATCACCTCAGAGGGCATAAATTCAAATTGAGGAAGGACGGATGTCGGATAGATATGCGGAAATTTGCCTTTGGCCAGCGGGTGGTTGGTTGGTGGAACCGACTTCCATCACTTGTTGTTGAAGTTGATAGCCTAAACAAATTTAAAGCCCAACTGGACAGGTATTTCGAACGAACGGAGGGGTGAAATGGGAGTGGTGTGTGGTTTTTTTTTTTTTTTTGGCTGATGCTGAATAAGCTTGCTTTCTTGCATCATATGCTTCTACTAATGCTAATGCTAATAGTGTAGGTCAGGGCGTTGAAAAAAAAAAAAAAGAAATCGCTTTAAAATTCGGTATTCATGCCAGTAGTGTGTCAACTATTCTGAAAAACCGTGTTTCGATTCTCAAACTGTTTGAGGAAACGGGACCCAATCGGAAGCGTCCGAAATCATGCCTGTATGAAGATGTGGATGAAGAAGTTATTAAGTAGGTGAAGTTGATTCGAGACCAGAACATGCTGATATCAAGGCCATTAATAAAAGAAAAGGCTATGGAGTACACATCTTTTCTGGGGCATAAAACTTTCTGAACCAGTTCTGGTTGGCTGGACAAATTTAAAAAGTGCCATGGCTTACTCAAAAAAAAGTTGTTTCTGGTAAAAGTGGGGTTGTAATTGAAGAAGACTGTACCCATTGGAAAGAAACAATTTTGAAAAAAAATTATGGAGGACTACAAGTCCAAAGACAAATTCAACATTGATGAAAGAGGTCAATTTTTTAAATGTTTGCCGAACAGGACACTGACTTTCAAAGGTGACAAATGTTTAGGTGGTAAAAATAGTAAGGAAAGAATTACAATATGGCTGGTAATGAAAAACTGAAGCTTTTGGTAATAGGCAAAAGTAAACAACCCTGATGTTTCAAAGGGGTAAAATCATTAGATTTGGACTTCAACTACAACAAAAAAGCTTGGATGAAAAGTGAAATTTTTGAACAGCGGATTTTAAATTTTGATAGAAAGATGACAAAAGAAAAGAGAAAAATCGCTTTGATTGCCGACAACTGCCCTGCTCTCCTTCACTCGGCAATTTCAAAACCTACAAGTGTGAAGCTTGTTTTCTTCCCTCTGAATACCTCATCTAAACTGCAGCCAACAGACCGAGGCATTATCAAGAATTTGAAAATGCACTACCAAAGGTGCATACTGAAAAAAATTATATTGAGAATAGAAACCAACCAACCTATAGATTCTGTTATAGATTTGCAGATGTGCATATCAGCGTTGGCAAAAGTGTGGAGTCAGGATTTGCTGGAAACAACGATTAAGAATTGTTTTGCAAAAGCAGGTTTTGCTAAAATGCCAATTAACAGCAACGAGAGGAATGAACTGCTACAAGACATTGAGCAATCTTGGGACAAACTAGAAGTGAGAGGTTTGATCAGTGCAGAAACTGTTCTAGAAGAATTTTTAGTTAACGATGTCATAGTAGCTGAATATCCAAGTGCCTCCAACATTTTGGAGAGGATTCAAAGAACTAGTGACAATATAGACGATGAGATGGATGAAAATGAGAGCAATGAAAGCAACATCGATCCTTCGAAAAATGAAAGTTGGGCAACATTTGAAACTTTGTATAGAGGCTTTCAGTGTGAAGAAAATGTGCCAGATAATATATTTGAGTGCTTAAAAATATAAACATTTTTATGGACATTGTACAGTAAAATCCAATGTACAACAAAAAATAACCAAACATTTTACAACATAATTCTTAAAGGTGTACTAATATATTGTGTGCATCATGTAATGAGATTTTGCTTTGATTTTTTTTTTGCATTCCCTTAAGCTACAGTTAATGGGACCAGCCACATAATAGGACCCATTATCCAGAATGCACTGTATATTTTATTGTATTCATCATCATCATGCCATTTTCAAGCCACTAGGATGGCTTGAAAAGCGGCCTCTCCAGCAACTTTCCAGTTACTTCTGTTTTGTGCAATGGCCAGTCATTAACTGCCCGTGAACTCTTGAATTTCACCTGTCCATCTCCATTAATGTCTTCCAGGTTTTCATTTAGCTCCTCTTTGGTACCATTAGGCTGCTGCGGTCATGGAAGTGTACAGACCCATCTGCACAAAGCTCGACTTGATGTAAACGGCAGACGGCGACTGATGACGATATTGCGTGATCTTCAATTTATTCAAGTATTACAACATGGATTTTTCAAGTTTGAAAAATATAACAGATGAAGGTAAGTAAATTAAGTCGGGTAAGAATAGTTTTTTGTGATTGTATTTGCCTATTTTTGCTCAGTGCGATCGCTACAGCACCAGTGGTAACGAATCCACTGGCATAGCCACTGAAACCCCTGGGGCTCACATCTGGTGAGTATGGGCTTGGTACACCCAGGGTCCTGAGCCGGATATCATCATTCTTCTCTTTCTTGGTGATTCCCTTCCTTCTCTCTCAGGGTAACTCGGGAATTTTTAAAATTTTTTTATTTATTTATTTTTTTGGCTGGTGCAGCATAAGCCTTAGGCTCCCTTGCCCAATAGCTAATAATAATCATAATTTGAGTACATATCAAAAGTACAAAAATTTTTAATATATTATACTTCAAACTGCTTGTAATATGGTTATTTTGTATGGAAAATATAATGCTAGTGACAGAATTAACTTGTACTTAGTTTATAAGGGTTTTCTTTGTCTACTGGCGTTTCCCGCCAAAACTGGATAATCGCGATTTTTGACTTCTAATGGGCCTACACTGGAAATAAGTACTCCAAGCTAATACTTAAAACGTCAGCAACGGACTTATTGCTACAAAAGTGAATTTAATTCTGAAATTATGGCTGAAAAATCAAATAATGACAAAATTCTGAACAATGACCTAAAAGACACTTCTGAAAATGAAGCTAGAGTGCTCAGGAACACCTGAGGTGTATTCTATTATTTTATAGCCTCTTGGGTATCCCTGAACCCTACCTATATGTGTGTAGGGCTCCTGGAGTACCAAGATATCTATATTATTTTCTTTTAATTTGAGTTTGATCTGATCTAACCTAACCTATTAATGAGGAAAATGGTAATGAACTGGATAGCTGGCCTCCTCAGCATTAAGAAGGGCAGGAAAGGGAAAAATCAAGAAACTATAGAAATTCCAGAGATGCAACAAAAGACAGAAGAAGAACTAAAACTAGACTACTTAACAAATTTGACTGACCCTATCAAACCAGAGTGTATCTAGAAGAATATATGCACAAGCAAACCAACAGGATTACTTTTGCAATTAGGCTGCAGATAGTGAACCATTGGTCACTGCTTGAGCAGTGCCTGATTGAATTAAACACAGAGAACCAAGTGTTAAAATCAAAATTAGAGATTACAACTGAGGAGAAGAACAACTATAAAACAATGAACACATTAACCTATGCCCAATGTGCAAAGGTTAATGGCAAACAGGACTTAACTAGAGCAAAACAAATAGCTACTAAGCAACCTATTATAGTGGATTCTGGTTATTTGGCCCACTGGTTAATCGGGGCAGCCGTTTAATTTGGGGCAAATCTTAAAAAACAGAAATCAATGGAGAAAATAACCAGGGTTTACTTTGCTTAATTGGGACAGCATGCCGTTTAATTGGAGCAGGAGACTGCAGCACTGGAGATTACCCTACGATTGTCTAAGACGGTACCACTTGGTTCGGTCGAAATTCTGGAGGTCACAACCATAAAACAATTAGCAGTCACCTCTTTATTGCGCTTTTCTGTTAGTGAAATCTATCATAAACGGACAGTAAACTCGATCTTACTGAATTTGCGATAATACTGACAGCTGGAATTCTGTGGGTTATTATGGTGAAATGTGTTTACACTTCCATGAAATCTTCAATCTTATAAAAAATTAATTATCAGATCTTCTCTTCATTCGTATTTTTAAAGTTTTGTAACTCGTTACGCGGTTCTCACTTGCACGTATTGTGTTACTTGCAATTTGTGTGTGCCGTGTTCTTTGTTATTGATTGCTTACCTTTTTACTGTTTTAAATTTTAACCCTCGCCCACAAATGTCAGTGAACAGAAATGTCAACTAGTTAGTATGTACATATTACAATATGTATTAATTTTTCCAATTATCACGTATATTCTTCCGATTTTCACGCATCATTTAATTTTTTAATTGGTAAGGTAATAAAGGGTAAATTTGTGTTTAATATATCTTTACTTTTATAGCCTGTGGATAACATTCCTCCTATTTTCGCTAATTAGAATCACTGTTTAATAGAATTAAAATTCAATTCACAAACGTGATCACAATGACCGGTGCTTATACATTGTGTAGTGAACGGTGCTTTACTATGGTGAGTTTTTTGTAATGTGATTTGATTGTACAGTGAATCAATTGTAAAGGGGGGGGTACATTGTATTTTTAACTATTTACATGAAACTTCGGACAATTGGGGCAGCCACCTAATCAGGCCAAAATGCACTAGTCCCGATGTGTCCCAAATAACCGGAATGGACTGTATAAACAAGTAAAGCAACATTATTATTCTGAAAGCAAAAAGTGACTCTACCCATAAAACCAGTGAGGCAGTTATTTTTTACAGTGGTAACAAAGTTGAGGCCTCATCTGAGAGAAATAAAGATAAACAATGTAAGGAAAATCAGGAATAAAGGAGTCCTGATCTAGGTAGCAAGCAAAGAAGATCTAAGGAAAATAGAAAACCATCCTGAGGTGGAAAAACTGGGCTTGCTCCCTGAAAAACCAAAAGGGAAAAACCCAAATATTATAATCTTTGATGTACCTGTGTCAGTAATATAAAAAGAATTTGTGATGGACATTTACTTAAAAAAACTTTAACAATGAAATGACAATAGATGAATTTGCTGCTGAGTTCCTGCTGAAAAGAGCAACAAAAAAACAAAAAGGAATGGACAGCTCAACATAATTGCAGAAATTACACCAAAAATTTGGAAGGTATTGCAGGGACAACAGAGAATTTATGCTGGCTGGACCAGTCATGGATTTAAGGAACACTTCCCTATTCAAAGGTGCTTTAACTGCCATAAATATGGTCACATTGCCAGAGACTGCAGTCAGAGTCAGAAAGAACCTGTTTGCGGTCACTGCGCAGTAGCTGTCCAAGATTACAAAAATTGCAAAAATAAGACTCAAGACAAAATGTGCTACCTGCAAGGCTGGCTGACTATACACATAGTATCAGGGATGATAAATGCCCCAGTTATAAAAAATGACAAAACTTATACAATCTAGGAATAACTATGGGACAGATTGAAAACATAAATGTGACTAGGGCTCTAAATCTCATGCAATTGAATGCTCAAAGAACAAGAGCTGTTGTAGATCAGATCAAACTCAAATTAGAAGAAAATAATATAGATATTTGGTACACCAGGAGCCCTACACACATATAGGTAGGGTTCAGGGATAGGCCAAGAGGCTATAAAATAATAGAATACACCTCAGGTGTCCCCTTCTACAGCAATAGTAGTTAAAAATACTGACCTTACAGTCACAAACGTGGGTCACCTCTGCTCCCCATTGGGAGTGGGCGCCCATATCACCAGTTCTGTAGGAGAGTTCTACATTATTTTTCTATATTCCAAACCAGGTGAAGATATAAATCCAACTATTAAATACTTACAAGTAGTCATAAACTTGCTACCCACTGCAAATATCATAGTGTGTGCTGATGTCAACGGCTGGTCAGCCTGATGGCATAGCCGTACGGAAGACAGAGCAGGCACACACACACACAACAGCCAGATACTCTCAGACTATATAGCCGCCTCACCCATTCAAGTGCTAAACCAACCAAATAACCTCCCAACTTTTAGCAGTGCCATGTGGGAGAGTGGCATTGATGTTACTCTTGCCACCAATTCGATAGCTTATAAAATCACAGACTGGTGTGTCCAGCCAGCTTGGACCACATCAGATCATAGCCATTTCCTTCAAACTAAACAGGCAATTACAAACAACCAAACACTCCCTGTTAGATATCAAAAGATATAACCTTAAAAAGGCAAACTGGCAGATTTTCGCAGAACATAAAGCAGCTGAGCTGCAAAAACAGGAAAATGAGTGGTCTAGATCAGGCAACTGTAGCCCGGATGAGCAAGCACTGACTATGACGAACATTTTAACAAAAACAGCAACCCTGTCTATCCCACGGAAAAAAAACCAAGGAAGTAGGCAGTTCCCTAGTGGTGTCCCGAACTGACTATACTTTAAGGTGGTAGATGACTTTCATCAACCGGTGAAATACCACCACTTTGCTTATTGGAGGCTTGAAGTGGCAAAACCCATGTTTAGTCTCTAGAGCAAAGTTTCCGGCATCTCCCCCCCCCCCCCCCCCATACTTCTCCTTCAACCCATGCACGGTACTATAGGTTTTGATACCTTTCGTGTTTGGGGTTTTCATAAAAAAAAAAAAAAAAAAAAAAGAAGTAAGGTAGAACAGGCAAGGAGACATTTTCAAAGAGCCAGAGCATCTTGGCCACAAAATGAAGTGGATGTACTGAAAGATTCTTATAGAACTCTCAGGAATCAGTATACAGCCCTCATAAGAGACAAGAAAAAGGAATGCTGGAGGCACTTGGTAAGAACTACTGGAAACAATAACCCTTGGGGAGTTGTCTACAGAATAGTGGCCAACAAGCTGCCAAGAGATGTCTTAGAAACTACTGTCAAACCAGATGGAACCCCAACCCTGTGTTGGGTGGATTCTGTAAATAACATGTTTGTTTGTTATTTGGTTTTTAGGAGCATTAGCAACTACGGCCATATTGCTCCGGGAATATGCGGTGGTCATTCCCTTGACCTTTCCGCATCCTCCGTATTTGGTGGTGATGGGCTCAAACCCCGGTCTAATCAAGAAGCTTGTGCTACGCACTGCTGCTCCTTCCCACCTGGCTACGGAGACGACTGTGTAAAAAACATCCTAGACAGTATCATTCAGACTGAAACTGGGAATCATTCCCCCACCCAGCTAGACATTATAAAAGAAAACACTGAATATGACAATGCCAATATTGAACCTCTGTTTTCTATACAAGACTTAGAAATAGCACTATCTAAAACCAAAAACAATAAATTCCCAGGTTTTGATCTCTTATTTAGAGATTGAGATTATCAAAAAATTAGTGGAAACAGCACCAGATAAATTAATAGCACTATATAATAACTGTATGTCAGAAGGTATATTCCCAAAAATATGGAAAAAAGCAGTGTTAAGATTAATTCTCAAAAACCCTGAAAAACTCCCTACTGATCCCAAATCATATAGACCAATAGCCCTACCAATAGCCCTACTACTGTACTATGGAAAATATATGGAAGACTAATATATAGCAGATTAGCTCAATATTACACAGAAGCAGGTTTACATTCCGACAATCAGTATGGTTTTAAGCAGGGCAATTCTATGGAGGATGCCATGCACCACCTACTGACAACAGTTAAAAACACAGAGGAGAAATATATGCTAGCAATCTCCATTGACTTTGCCGGAGCATTTGACTCACTCTAGTGGTCTAGAGTCCTTAGAAGACTGTGCCAGGCAAATGCCCCACAAAATCTCTAGAGGTGCCTCCGTAGCCAGGTGAGCAGGAGCAGCAGTGCGTAGCACACGCTTCTTGATTAGACCAGGGTTCGAGCCCATGACCACCAAATATGGAGGGTGCGGAAAGGTTAGAGAATGACCACTGCACATCCCCGGAGCAATATGGCCTTAGTTGCTAATGCTCCTAAAAACCAAACAACAACAAAACCTCTATAAGGTAATAAACAACTACCTTACAGACAGAAGTGTATCAGTATGCACAAGGTTCCAGGAATTGACATGCCCTGTGAATAAAGGCTGCCCGCAGGGTTCAATCCTTGGCCCTTTCTTCTGGAACATTGTTCTGGATGAATTTCTGGCCTTAGATCTGGGCCATGTGGAAAGTCTGGCCTTTGTAGATGACATGATTTTCCTTGTAAAAGGTAACATGCAAGTGGTTGTAGAGCAAAGATCAAATGCCGCCCTCTTGCAGCTGCAGGAGTGGGCACAAATGCACATGCTCAAAATATTGCCTGAAAAAAACCAAACAAATACTTCTAAAAGACAATTTGGACATAAGACGCCCGCAAACCAAAATTAACACAGCCACTATAAAAATGGTAACAGAACTAAAATATCTTGGAGTGGTCTTTGATTCAAAATTAAATTTTTACCTCCATTTGATCTACTTGGCAAAGAAAGTGAGAAATTATGCAGGTATGATTGCCAGAATCAGTCGAGCAGACTGGGGACTCAAAAGAAAGACCCTGGCAGTCATATACCGTGCAATGTTCCTACCTGTTATCAGCCTATGGAGCTGATGCGTGGTTCACCTGCTAGGCCATAGTAAGAAATAGGAATAAATTAGAATCAATATAAAGGACAATACTATTCACTATTACCAGAGCATGTCGCACAGTAAGAACACCTGCACTACAGTTGCTGGCCGGAGCTCTCCCACGTTACCTGGAAATAGCCAAAAGAGGCTTATATTATAGATTTAAAAAGGGCATACCAACAGAATTTCTGGGGATAGTCCTTGATACAACCAACACCTTCAATGCTGAAAGAAAAAGAATAGCCACAAAGCTCCATGAGCTATGGCAAACAAAGTGAGAGCAGGAAACCAGAGGTCTGGTTACCAAACGGTTTCTGCCACGGGTGTCAATGGTTAGCCCAAAGCCACCTAAATGGTATGCCCCTGGACTTTTTACAACATTTATATTGACAGATCACGGCTCCCTAAAGGTGAAACTAACCTCCTTAGGGCTGACTGATGACCCAAACTGTACCTGTGGCGAGAGTGAAGACTGGGCACACATTCTACATGAATGTACAATATATGACATCCCCAGAACAGAGCTAATAGCACAGATTGGCTCCCCTTCCCAGGGGAGGTGAGAAGAACATCTGTTCATCATAGAAGAGGAAAATTATAAAGCCTTTACATCTTTCACACAGAAAGTATTAGAAATGCACAGAACAAGATAAAGAATGGCAATTCAGCCCTTCAGCAATTAAACAATAATCAATAGTTAAAATTGCCCAAGTTTCCCACCATACCCAGACGATGACTTAAAAACTGTCAGGATAGCAGTATTCTGCATCCTGACAGAAACCTGACAGGACAAAACTCCCCAGGACTACCCTGCCATGTGTAGGAACCTGGGGGCCACACCAAATAAGTAACCATGTAGGGAAGGGAGATATACAGGCAGCCAGGGAAGCAGATTAGCTGAAAAATATCAGTAAGCTAGTAGCAAGGGGATGCAATGTAGAATGAATGAATGAAAATGAAAGACAGAATGAATAGGTTGAGCACTGAGTGAACTAGAAATTATGGTAAAAGGGAATAAATGGCAGTTTTGGTGAAAGAAAGAGTGACCTAGCATGAGTGAATGGGAATGAGTGGAAGAGCAAATGTGGTTGGCCAGGATTACTTACATTACTAACAAACATTTAATAACCACACAAACCCTGCATTCTCTCCTGGCCTGCATCACAACTGAAGAATAACAGTAAGTTGAGATGCCCAGAGAGTGCAGTGCAGAAAGCAAGAGTCGAACAAATGAAATGAAATGAAAAAAAAAAAAAACAAAATAAAGCTAGAAGAATGAATGAAAGTGTAAGTGTGTGAGAAAAATAACACAAACCATAAATGCTAGTTAAGTACACACTAACACTAGTTTTAATTAGTATTTAAATTTACATTACACATCATTGCATCCCCCCTTGTGTGTAAGAAAAATTAGGTGGGTACAGCTACTGAGAGCTACTCCTGCAAATATACTGCAGGACTGACTTATAGTAGCTTCAAGCGAAAAGAATGTCATTCTAATTATGAATAAATATTTACAATTATAGCAAAAATAAATATATAAATAATTACTCTTTACATCTGACTGAGGAAGAATTTCTCCTGTATTTATTTTAAATTATTCATTCACTTGATACAGCAATACTAAATTTAATATACATACTAACTTTTGTGTCCAAATGTCTTTCACCCAAGCTATTTGGTAAATGTGTGAGCATTGGTACAAAACAATCCAATTCTTGACAATCAGAAGATGAGGCTCTTTTTTCTTTTACTGCACAGAATGAGGGATGACCATTCAACTGCCATGTATGTCCTTCACTACAACATGCCGAGTAACCGACTTCAGGAAGCAGAGGTGGTGGTGGACAACATCTAAATTACAAAAATATCATTAGAATCTGGTTTGTTATTAGCATAATATTAAAGAAAAACAGAAAAAAAATTCCAGTCTCCTCACTGATAAGTTTAATCTGCTATCAGTGTTGAGCATGGGGATAAAAACCTGTCCTAGGTGAAAAAAATTATATTTCAACATACAAAAACAAACTTTACAATTCTGACAATTTCTTCAAGGAAATTCTAAAGAATAAGCCAGCCAGTAGCAATAAACTCCATTTAAGTCCACTGAGTGTATTTAAATGGAGTTTAAATTCACATCCATTAAATGAAAATAAAAAAAAAAAAAAAAAAAAAAGAACAAAATGGTGTTACCTTAACAACGTGAGGAGCTTCTGATTTCTTGTTTCAGTAAAACATTACAGTTTACTACTAACAGGGTACAGTTCCCTTTCTGTACCCTGTTAGTAGTAAAGGGCTGAGTTCAAATGTCTGGAAACCAGGTATCTGCCAACATATCTGACTTACCAGAAAACTTTTAATAAAAATCTGACCTTCAGCTGAAACACTGAGGACATTTCTTTCCCACTGAGTAGTACATATTAACATATGCTGCATGATGGTAAAGGGAAAATTATGTATGCCATTATGAAATGCAAAAAATAATAATAAAAAATAAAATAAATATATAAATGTTCTTAAAGAATGGGATATTCTAGTCCATCTAAAAATATCTATAAACATGCAAAAAAGCCACACACATTAAAATTAACACATTAAAAGTAATTATTTAAAGTATTTGGTGTCTTCTTATGAAGGCGCCAATATATTTGGGTTTTTTTTAGGGTCTGTAGCCTAACGAAGGACCCTTATAATGCCACTCGGTTGTCTGTCCGTCACAGCATTATATCTCTGGAACTGCTCAACCTATTGACTTGAAATTTTGCATGGGTTTGTACATCATGTGGGCCAACACAATGCCATATTGATCATTGTTGATAAAAATTTGTCTGAGAAATGAGGGGGGGGAGGCAAAATACTATCGACAACCTATAGCTTATTATACACCATTAGAAAGAGCTCAACGAGTAGCTTTAAAATATAATTTTAAAGCATTTTTAAAATTAAAAATGGCAGTGTCATACAGGAAAATGTGAGTAATTTATGTCCACCCACCTCTATTTCCGTCGATAATGGAGCTAAAAATTTAAAAATCACATCAGCTATGCATTATTCGATGCTTATAAAGGGAAAACTATTCTGATTGAAATCTATCATTTACTTTTTGTGTTAAAATTAAAGAGAACAATTATTTTATTGCATTTCGATAGCAAGCTTCTTTGTACTAAGTAACTCTCCTTTTGGTGATAAAAATGTTGCTAAATAGTTAGTTAATAATTCTATAACGGTCATTTATAAATTTTGCGACGAGAAGTATTTTTTAACAATTTTCAAAGCTGGAGTTGTCCCTGCAAGGAGGTACTCAGAGAGCCAGTGTTGAGGTGGCGGTGGTGGGAAGGCACCTGCACAAAGTCTTGCATGGCCCTCACCTGCCAGTTGCTTCTCCCCCAAGACTTTAATCGCCTCTCCAGGAAGAAGTCGGAGTCACTTCTCCCACCTTTGTCATTCACAACAACTGGAAAGACTCAAATTGACAACGTTTTTGTTAGTTCCTCAGTTACCATAAGGCTCTCCAGTCCATAGTCATGAATGGTCGTTTGCGACTATGGACCCTTCATCCTGAGTGCACGGTACTCAGCAGTTGACCGATTTATTTCATTTTATTTATTTATTATTTAGGCTTTACTCTGAATTTCTTCTATATTCATAGTCTAGGTGACTAGGCCTCTCACCATGTCCAAACAGTTCAACAGAAAGAGACTGGGCTTCCTATATATGTACACCAATGCTAGGAGTCTAGTAAATAAATTTGATGAATTTGAGGTATTGCTCAAAACTTCAAAGGCAGATATTGTCGGGATTTCAGAGACGTGGTGTCACACAGATATAAGGAATGCAGAACTGGAATTTGGGGAGTACAATGTCTACAGAAAGGATAGACAGGATAGGAAGGGAGGAGGGGTTATGCTATTAGTTAAGAAACACATAAAATCCAAGGAAGTGAAGCCAGTCGACATCGCTGGACAGTGCAGTGTCGAGTCAGTTTGGTGTGATATAAGCACTGGGAGATCAAAATTGAGAGTAGGAGTGTGCTATAGGCCTAATGACTCTGATGAGTATAATAAGAAACTGTACAGAGAAATAGAGTGGGCCAGTAAACCAGAGAGTCTCATTATGGGGGATTTTAATTTCCCAGATATTGACTGGAATTTGGGGGCTGGTCACTCACACACTAGCAAGGCTTTTGTGGATTTATTGGATGATTGTTTTCTACATCAGCATGTTCGGGAGGCAACTAGAGGGAGTAATACTCTTGATTTGATTATCAGTAGTGATTCTTCATGCATTAAGAATCTGCAGATAAATGAACCACTAGGTGGCAGTGATCACTGTGTTCTGAAGTGGGATTTACTCAAAGAGGTAACTACCATTAGGGGTAAAGGGAAGGGGTATTGCTTTCGTAAAGGCGACTATGGTGGACTGAGACAGTATTTAAATTCTATACAGTGGGATCAACTGATGATGTTACCAACAGCAAATTCAAAATGGGAAGCATTCAAAGAACTTATCTTGGAAGCTACTAGGCTTTACATACCAACTAAGAAATATTGTTCAAGGTTTAGGCCTAAATGGATGTCAAATGAACTAATGAGGCATATGGCCGAGAAGAAAAATGCATGGGATACATACAAATTAACACATGACACAGAAGCCTATGATAGATACAAGTTGATCTGTAACCAAGTTACAAAGGAGGTTAGGCAGGCGAAGGCAGATTACGAGAAATCCTTGGCAAAGGATGCGAAGAAAAACAGCGAAGAGTTCTTTACTTATGTAAACTCCAGAAGGAAGGGGATGAATCGGATTGGTCCACTTGATATCGATGGGTCAACTGTTGATGATCCTGCTCAGGTAGCTAACAGACTAAATGAATATTTTGCATCGACATTCACACATGAGGAGTTATTCAGCGAGGGGAATGACAGAGGTGTATTCAACTCTGGCAGTAAGCTAGAGAACCTTGTAATAACAGAGTAAAGTGGAGGAGAAATTGTTGAAGATAAACAGAAGAAAGGCACCTGGGGTGGATGGAATCTATCCAGTTATATTAAAGGAGGCAGCAATGGAAGTAAGCAAACCCTTAGCCATAATTATGAGAGCTTCCTTGGACTCAGGGGAGGTACCCATGGACTGGAGGTGTGCAAATGTGACCCTAATTCACAAAGGAGGATCAAAGGCTGACACAAGTAATTATAGACCTGTGAGTTTAACTTCTGTTCCCGGAAAATTAATGGAGGCACTGGTTAAAGAAGCACTGCAGGATCATCTAGACAAGACTTCAGTTATAGCTCAGACACAGCATGGTTTTGTTAAGGGGAAGTCTTGCCTGACCAATTTGATTGGATACTATGATGCAGTCACAAAAGAACTGGATGCAGGGAATAACTCTGATATTATATACTTGGATCTTAGAAAGGTTTTTGATACTGTTGCACATGGAAGACTGCTGCACAAATTGGAGCAGTGTGGCATTGGAGGCAAATTGCTGCTATGGATAAAGGGGTGGTTGAGGGGGAGAAGACAGAGAGTGGTAATCAATGGACACTGCTCATCGTGGACTACTGTTATTAGTGGAGTCCCTCAGGGCTCAGTGTTGGGTCCATTATTGTTTTCTGTATTTATAAATGATATTGATGATGGTATATCAAGCTTAATGTCCAAGTTTGCAGACGATACAAAGGTTGGCAGGGTTGTCAAGGACACTACTGACACTATGCTGCTGCAACAGGATCTGGAAAGGTTGAGCAGATGGGCTGAGAGGTGGCAAATGAAGTTTAACATTGACAAATGTAAAGTACTACATATGGGAAACAGCAACCCCAGAGCAACGTATCAACTCTGTGGTACTACACCGACAGTGGTAGAGAATGAAAGGGACCTGGGGGTGGTTGGGCAGGCAGATATGAAGTTCTGTGAGCAGTGCAGACGGGCTGCAAGAGTAGCTCATGGTGTATTGTCAATGATATATAGGAATTTTTCTAGCAGGGATAAGGAGGTGATTATTCCCTTGTATAAGGCAATGGTCAGGCCACACCTAGAGTACGGTATACAGGCCTGGAGACCTCATTTCAAGAAGGATGTCGAGCTGCTGGAACGAGTACAGAGAAGGGCAACAAGATTAGTGAATGGAACAAAGGGGTGCTCTTATGAAGAAAGGCTTAAGTTTTGCGAATGACAGTGTCTGGAGACTAGGCAGCAGCGAGGTGATCTGATAGAGGTATACAAAGCCTTGAATGGTTTGAGCATGCTCAATGCTGATGGGATTCTTCCTCTTGCTCAGAATAATCACCTGAGAGGGCATAAATTCAAATTGAGGAAAGACAGATGTAGGATAGATGTGCGGAAATTTGCCTTTAGCCAGCGGGTGGTTGGTAGGTGGAACAGACTTCCATCCCTTGTCGTGGAAGTTGATAGCTTAAATAAGTTTAAGGCTCGGCTGGACAGGTATTTCGAACGAACAGAGGGGTGAAGTGGAAGTGGTTATTTTTTATTTATTTATTTTACTTTAATTTTATTGGCTGATGCTGCATAAGCTTGCTTTCTTGCATCAATTGCCTCTACTAATGCTAATGCTAATGACAGTTGTAATTCTAGAAGGATGATTTTTAGAACCAAAAGAAAAACCCTGCCACACCTGCCCAAACCAATAACCCAACATTCTTTCACATATAGGATAGAGACCGTTCCATCAGGTCACAGGGGACTGGGGAGTTGCAATCCCTAGACAGACCTAATGGAGCAGTCTCATTCTGCCATAGGAAATCCAACTATAAAACCAACCAAAACGGAAAGTGGCACATTCTTCTATAACATATACAAAGTTCAGAAGCAATTTATAACCCTTTAGATGGAGAATATTTCAACCAGCATTGATGTAAAATATACAAACTACCCACAATTCATGGTGCAGACAGAAGTTTGGTATGACAGGAAAAACACTGAGGATAGCAAAACAAATTTGTTTTACTATCCTCAATATTTTTCGAATCTTTTCAAATCAATCATATGAGTCAAATAAAGCATTAGATTATTTTGGTTTTCAATTTCTGATTACCTGAAAAAAAACAGAGAAGCAGTTATGCTTGCAAATCTTGTGGGATCCAGTGTAAAATTAAAAGATGTGATTAAATAAATGAGAATTTTATTTTGATTTACTTAATTGTTTTTTTTTTTTTCATGGAACATGTTTTGAAAGTTTTGCTTCATACAACATTCTGCCACAGTATTACTAAATATTTGAATTATCATTAGGGTTGGACGTTTGGGGGGGGGGATCTCCTTAGTATAATAACAACTCTAAATATACTGAACAAGTTCTTGGTAGCAAATGTGATTTACTATGCATTATATTTGTTCAATTGTACATTTACAGAACATTTTGCATGTTATCACACAAGCCACCTCATTCTCTATGCATGAGAATGGCTAATTGCAGTCACAACTTTCAAGGAAAGCATGTTAACATGCATATAGGATGCTTATATGGATGAATCTGTTCTTAAAATTAATCTTTTTACAAAAAAGAACCCTCAGTTTTATTAACAATAACAATATTGAATAATCAACTTTTAATCTTGTATAGGTTGAAAATTTTACATAATGTGACAATGATGCCAAATATCAATTTAACAATCTCTCTGTAATAAGATCTGGTTGATTGTTAAGTCAGCAAATGGTGTGTTTATGGTTCAAGATTAATTGGCAAGAAAAGGGGTACCACAACTGCTATTTCACATATAATACCGAATATAAAGTAGATCCAAAATTTATATTTTGTTCTCAACAGAAAACAGGTTTCCTGTATTTCTGGCTTTCACTTTAATCCATTCAATCACAGTGGCATTTACACAGATCAGAATAAGCTGAGCAATACAAAGTCAGGCGCACATGGCTTTTCTTGATGTAGAACTATGGGAAGCACCAAACTTCAAATTACAGGTACCAAAGATTAAGGGACCAGTGCTATTTGAAATAGTGTGTATAAAGAAGTTTTCAGCAGTGAACCACAGAGAAGAAATAGTTAAATACATGTTTCAATTTAACTTTCACATTATTATTATTTAATTGCCCTTACCAAATACAAAGTATGCTGCACATCATTTATCGAGATTCAAAGCACAATAAAAAGTCCTCTTCGAAGTGACCAGAACGTAGTTTAATTGAAAATGTTGGTTAAAGTGGGGAATCATAAAAAAGTATATATGTGCTTTTACATACTTAAGATCAGTAATTCTTCTCTGATTAGATATTTAAATGTAATGTTCTGCTGCATAGTCCCTCCATTTTTGTACAAATATCATTTCACTGAATGCTGAATCAGGCTGTTGTTCAATATAATGTAAAGCTATACCTAAGGCGTTTTTGGCAGCTGAATAAGGAATTTTCGGCTCTGGATCTGGTTCAACTTCTTCTTCATATTTAAATACAGCTCCATACCATGACAAAAACAGTATGTGATTTCTGCATCATCCATAATTTAGTTTTTCAATAATTGTCACAGGTTTGTTGGAAAATACTGTTGTATGCTATAAATCTTTGGAACCTTCAATTTGCCTGAAGTCAATTAATAAACCACATTCTTCATTATCTTCTTGTAGTTCATGACTTCCATTAGAGTTGGGCCAAATTTATCTCCAAGATTTAGTAAACGTGGAATTTTGTGCTATGGTAGTGCTATATTGTAACACATCTTTGATGTTGATAACTTTTAATGATTTTATGTCCTCCCCCACCCACCACAAAACTGAACTCAAAAATGTCTTCCTGCATTGTCTCTTTATATATTGTAAACACATTTGATATGCAGGTTGGATCAAGGATGTTACTTTTTGTGTTAAAAATGGCCTTTATGTCCTTTTTTTTGAGTTCCTCACAAATAGGATGTGGATTTATCAAACACAAAAAGCAGCAATTAGTGTTACAGTTGCATTGCTGCAGATGACTACCATTATTTTCTCTCTTTGGACAGTTTGGATCTTGGTATAGCACTTTTTATCATTGTTTTTGTAGAAAACATATTATAATTTACATCTATTTCATCCATATTGTACAGTTGTTCACCAATCCATTTTTCTATGTTGATTTTTACAGAAGATTTTTAATCTGTAAATTTTAGAGCAGAACCTCTCCACAATAATACTCAAGACATGAACACTATGGCATTTTTATAATATCTGCACTATCTGTTACTTTGTGTTAAAAATTCTGCATGAGTCTTTTTGATTGATATTAATATCAGTATTAGTAAGGTGAGATAAAAGTAAGGCTTACATAGCACAAGGAAAAAAAAAAAAGTTTTATTTGCCCATTCCTTCCAATTATTTGTCTAAACATTCTTAAATTTATTCAAATTTGTTTAATTTGTGGGTTATTCGAATGAGTAATTTGAATAATAAATCACATTTTTATTTGAATCTGGTTATTATTTATTATTTGGCTATTTGAATATAAGCACAAGGAAAACAAAAATAAGAGGAGCGTGTCATAGACTAAACACCTATGATCAATATAATGAACCGAATCAAAAACCAAATATACACAAATAGAGTGGGACAGAAAATCAGATTATCATAGAATGGGATATTTAAACTTTCTAGATATTGACTGGAATTTGTGGGACGGTCACTTCCAAAGTAGCAAGACTTGTCTGGATTTATTAGATGACTGTTTTCTACACCAGCATGTTAGATAGTTCACAAACCAAAGAAATACTCTGGATCTGATTATCTGCAATGATTAGTGGTTCTTTTAGTGCAGATTTCTAATGTACAAAGGTGGCAGTGACCACTGTGAATTGACGTGGGATTTATATAAAGATGTAATTATTGTTGAGGATAAAAATAAGGGATTTTGCTTTTGTAAAAGTGACTACAGTGGTCTCAGACAGTTTTTAAATTCTATTCAATGGGATCAACTGATGACATTACCAAATGCAAAGTGAAATGGGAGTCATTCAAGGAATGTAATCAGAGAAGCTGCTATGTTTTTTATACCAACGAAAACATACTGTTCAAGGTTAGATCAAAATGGATGTCAGATGAACTGATGAGAATAGTGACAGAGAAGAAAACTACTGGAAAGACGATTCCCAATAGTTTTCTTCGAAGTGTAGCATCCAAACGTCACATATCACTCTTAATAAAGCCAGTAAGCAGTACTGACAGAGAAGAAGATACCTGTGAAGACGATTATAAATTACCAAAAGACACCAAATACTACAGTAGGTACAAATTAGTCAACAATTAAGTAAACAGGGGAGGGGTTTGGGCAAGCTAAAACAGATTACGAGAGAAGTTGTTGGCTAAGAATGAGAGAACAGTGGTAAAGAATTCTTTGCCTAGGTTAGCATTAGAAGAAAAGGGATGAACCACATTGGCCCACTAGATATAAAGTGCATAACTATTGCTTCATATTTACTGGGCAAGATTAATATATTATTGCATCTTCATATAAAAATTTTACACCTACATTCACTGTGAAGAAGTTTAGAGGGTTGGGAATACCAGAAGTAAACCAAATTTTAACTGAGCACTAAATGGCCCTTGAGGTTGTCACAGACATTCTCTCAGATATGCCAGACAAGCTGTACTTGCTACCTGGGAGTCTAAAATGCTAATGGAACTGATATTCGGGTAACACTCAAGTCAAGTGGACCCAATTTCAGATGGTCTGTGACAGCCAAATCCTCTGCTTGCACCTTCACGATGGTGGAACTGTTAGTAATCCTGGGTATAACCTCCATGCACATGCACATGTTGGGTGACCACCCAGGTGTGAACCAACGTAAGCAGGGATCTAGGTGTGATGCCCACATCACATGGAGAAATGCCAACCCTGTGTTACCAGGCAGTACTAGGTGGTATATGACTGTCATCAACCAGTGCAATACCACCACTCTGCTTATTGGAGGCTTGAAGTGGTGTAACCCATGTTTAGTCTCCAGAGCTAAGTTCTGGTCAACCCTTCCCCATCTCTTCCATCATACAGTATGACTGATGACTTGAGGTTATGATGAACATCGTGGCGAGATCCAATCTTCCTTACATTTCGAGAGTATAGCTCTAAATCGGTATTCGCAGGCAGGCCGCTAGTTAGTACACTGGATCGAACCTACTGGTAACTCTCTAGGAGACTTCCGGATCAGCTAGTGTATAATCTTGCTACCTCTACTCTGCCAGATAGTGACTGGGGGGAGTCCGAGTAGTGTGTATGTGGGGGGCATCGTCAAGGATCTGGGCATATTCTTACCATGTGTATGCCATATCCAAATATTTCATTACTTCATACAGCATGTCCCGCCCACATTTTCTTACTATTGAATACACCATAAATTGTGAAACTAATACAGTAAGCTTATCTGCGAAAAGATCTAAACCTCCAAATCATTTCGTAATTCATTTCACAAACATATGTGGTCTCAATTCTAATCTCGAAGATGTGCATTTCCACTTGCAGTCTGCCAAACCCCATGTACTTTTTCTGACAGAATCTCAGTTATCGGTTGATTCAACTACTGCTCACCTCAGTTGCCCAAATCATTCACTGCACGATTCCTTTCGCCTCAAAGGTGGTACTTGTGCACATGTCCGTTCCAATATTCCCTGTCAGAGACTTGGTAATTTGGAATCTCCTCATTTTGATCTTCTCTGGCTTAAAATCTTTCTAACTCATTGGGTCAAATTCATCTGTTGTCTCTACCATTCTCCCAACTCCACTAATCACTTGGAGCTCTTTGACTTCCTCTCTTTCCCCAGTCCAACTTTCCTAACAGTCAGATTATTTTCCTTGGTGATTTTAATGTTCACAACTCCAGCCGGCTTCCATTTTCTAGTCACACCAACCCAGCTGGTCGAGATGCTGAGGCTTTTGCAATTACTAATGACTTTGCACAGATTGTTCATATACCAAAAGAATACTGGAAAATCCTAATCATACAGCCAACACGCTTGATCTTTTTCTCACAAACAACCGTTCTAAGTACACGGTCGAAGTGAGAGGTCCTTTAGGCACCTCAGATCACAACTTGGTGATTGTCTCTTCTCCAATGGAGCCTTTATCTCATGGCTATTCCATGAGATAAAGGCTCCATTGGAAAACTCATATTGTTTGGCATTACAAGAATTCAAAATGGAATGATCTGCGAGATTTCTTTTCTTCTTTTCCTTGGTCGGATTACTTTTTCAAAACTTCTGATACCAATGTTTGCTCAGATCATGTGAGTGAAAATATTCTTGCAGGAATGGAATCCTTTATCCCACAATCCACTTTAAAATCTCATCCTTTATCTGAACCTCGATTTTCCAATAAATGTGCTAAGGCTGTTCAAGAGAATAACGTTGCATATCATAATTGGCTTATTCCTAATTCTTCAGTTTCATTATCTGCCTACACCAAAGCTCGCAACAACTGTAAAGCAATTATTAATCACTCCAAACTAGAGTTTGAATGGGCTAAGAGTAGAAAACTTGCTTCTTCCCATAACGGTAGCCAAGAATTCTGGTCTCTTGCCAAAGTTATTGGCAGCAACTTTTGCCCATCTCTGCTCCGAGCTCTGTCCAAACCAGATGGTTCTGTTGTCACTTCAGCCAAGGATAAAGCTGACCTGCTAGCATCCCATTTTTCTTCCAACCCATGTATTAATGATCTTGGTAAAACACCTCCCACCACTCCCAACACACTCCATTCAATGCCTCCTGTGGTCTTCCGTCAAAAGGATTTTGACGAATCTGGATGCTAAGAAAGCCCTAGGTGCCGATGGTATTTCTCCACTTGTTCTCAAAACCTGTGTTGCTGAACTTACTCCTGTTCTTTGCCGCCTTTTTTCACTTTCTTATTTCAAAGGTGTTTCTTTCTTCAACTTGGAAATTTGCTCATATCCTGCCAGTTCCAAAAGAGGGTGACAAATTCCTCCCATCCAATTAGTTCTATTCTTTCTAAAGTAATGGAGAAATCAGCTAACCGCCAATTCAAACTATCTAGAAACCTTCCATGAACGTTCACCAGTATGGATTCTGTCAGCGTCGATCCTCTGGTGATATTCTGGCTTATGTTAACCATTTATGGACATACACAATGGAAAAGTTCGGTGAAACACAAGCAGTTGCTCTTGACATCTCAAAGGCTTTCGATCATGCTTGGCATAAAGGTCTTCTGAACAAGCTCCCATCTTATGGTCTGCCGAATGTTTTTTGTAATTGGTTATCCAGTTTTCTCTCTGATCGCTCACTGAGGGTTTGGTAGATGGCTCTCTGTCTTCTAACTTCTCCACCAATGCTGGTATACCCCAATGTTCAGTTCTTTCCCCCCACTCTTTTCCTCTTGTATATTAATGACCTCCTTCCACCGACTGGAAATCCTATCTATAGTTTTGCTGATGATAGCACATTGCATTCCACTTTTCATCTTCAATCAGCTTCAACTTCTCGAATATCTGCTACCAATTCCTTAAATGCCAATCTCCAGGTAATTCTCCAGTGGGGCAAAGACAACTTAGTTGCTTTCAATCGTTCTAAAATTAAGTCTTGTCTTATATCTCGCAAAAAAGAATTCTATGCTTATCTTTGGTGACACTCCAATTTCTAGGCAAAATGATATTTCTCTTTTGGGGATTACCCTGACTTCTAATCTCTCTTGGCACAAGCACATTACAAATATTGCTTTCTCTGTATCTAAAAAACTTGGTTCTCTTTCATTCTCGGTATTACTTTTCTTTCAAACAGCTGTTCACTCTGTACACATCTCAAATCCAACCTACCAAGGAATATTGTTCCCACATCTGGGACGGTGCCCCCAAAAAGTTTCTCAGGCTTCAAGATTCCATTCAGAAAAGAGGAGTTAGGGTAATTAATGACTCCTCTCTAACAATCTCTCCGCTCGCTGTGACATAGACATACTGTTTCTGCTGCATGCCTTTTTTACAAGTACTTCCCTGGGCACTGTTCTTCTGAATTGGCCTCTATAATTCCTGCTCTCTCTTTCAAAACAGTCCGAACACGTGCCACCACCAGCCAACATCTATTTACTGTCGAACTTCAACCTTACAGAACCAACTTTCCATCTTGCTCATTTATTCATTCCGCTACCATTTTCTGGAACAACCTTCCTTCATACGTATTTTCTGAAAATTACAGTCTACAGAAGTTCAAGTATAATGTCAACAAATATCTTCTTTCATCTTCTCAACCTCCAACCCAAGCAAAGTACTAAGTACTATAGGTTCTAATACCTCTCACATTTGGGGTTTTCATAAAAAAAAAAAGTACAGACTTATTCAGACTTGACAGATTTGACTTTCAAGAGAAAATAATGGAGCACTGGTTTAGGAAGTAATGCAGGACTACATAAACAGAAATGCAGTTATATGGCAATCATATTAAGGGATTCCTGAATAACTGGATTTATTAAAGTAGCATCATGTCCAATCTGAATGGATACCATGATGCAATAAGAATGGAACCAGATGCAAAAAAAGTTTGACATCATATACTAGATTTCAGAAAAGAAGCTTCTGATACTGTTCCACGTGAAAGACTGATGCATAAATTGGAGTAGGGTGGCATTAGCAGAAATGCTACTGATATGGGCAGAGGGATGGTATTAGGGGGAGAATATAGGGTATTTATCAATGGGCAATTCTCTTCTTGGACTAATATTATTAGTGGAGTCCCCAGGGTTTTACGGTAAACACATTGTTGTTTTCAATATTTATTAATGATACTGATGAAGGCATAACAGGCTTAATGTCTATATTTGCATATGATATAATGTTTGGAAAGGTGGTTAATGACAGTAACAAGGATAGGCTACTGCAAGAAAATCTAGAAAAAATGAGATGTGATGAGAAGGTGATAACTGAAGTTTAACATTGACAAATGCAATGATACTGTGTACAAAAATACCTTTAATTCCATAATATTCCATAAATTTTTTCATGTTTACTCACTTTTCAAATAAGCTTAAAGTTATTTAACTAAATTTGCATTTTTCACTGTCTATTGTTAAGATATTTTCTACATAAAACTTTATTACCATTTTTAGAATTATAAATTACTCAGTCGGGCCACTGTTTAACGAACTCCTTTTATAGCAAATTTTTTTGAATTCCCTTTGGAAATTAAATTTAAAGTAGTTTCAGTTGAGTGAAGAAAATTTTCATATAACGAACCGCTTAGAAGAGACTTAACTGGGTACACACTGTTTGCCCTTCAGGCAATTTATGAAATTAGTGCTGCTGCTAAGCAAGAATTGAGAGAGCTACAGGGTTTACCATTTTACAACTTAGTGGTACCTGGTAAAACTTATCTGACCACCTGTCCTACATACGGAGAAGTCGCGGTGGTCAACAGTAAGCAGATCAAGGGTTATTCCCAATGGGCTATGGTTCACCTTCTACTGCAGTGGTGTCCAACCTTTTCCCGTACAGGGGACATATTCAAAGTTAGAATTCTTTCTGGGGCCGCACTGAGTGATTAGAGAAAAATTAGTGTGTTATATTTTCCATATTTTGTTACAGGTAAAAGGTAGTTTCTGTTTTCATGTTACCGTTTTTTTTTTTTTCAGGCTATATATAAAAAATGCAAATTCCGAATACTTTTGTGTGTAACAAGTCTATGTCACTAATTTATTTTTTAGATTTTATTAAAATTTACAACTGTAAGCACCCCCTTCAAGAATTAGGAGAGAGTGATTTTCTTTTACCCCTACAAATAATCATCTGTTGTTTCGCAAAAGTGCGTTATCCACATTTTCCCAATCTCTGTTTACATGGTCACAGTAGCTGAATATCCAAATGACACCGACATTTTGGACAATTTCAATAAAAAGAAAAAAAGAAAAGAAAAAAAATTCAAATTTAAGAAGTAGTAACAATATTGATGACGAGAGAAAGAAAATGGAGACAACGAAGATATTAAACCTTCTAAACATGATATGTTGGCATTTGGTGAGAACGAAGATAGAAAATTGTAAATTAGGCTTCCGTTAAATGAAACAGATACAATTAGTGATTTTGAGAATACCTAATTGAAAAGAAAAACTGAAGAACATTTGATGAATGCTCTTGAGTACAATTCCAATTTCATCGAGTGAATGTGAACGAGCATTTTAATAAATGAATCTGATCGTCAACCCAACCAGAGCTTCGTTGATGACAAAAACAATTTCTTCACTACTATTTCTCAATTAAAATTATAGGCCCACCGCTGACATGCTTTGATCCAGCAAATATGTCGATTTGTGGCTGCTTTGAAAATGTCATTCAGCAACAGACACAAACAGTAAGAAGTCAGCACAGTGTGTTGGATGAGAACTAAATAAGTTTGGAAATTCTATAAAAACTTTATTAAGAAATTATTTTTACTTATTTTTTAAACATTTACTTATTTTTTTATATAGTAGAATAATAAATGAATGCTAAATAAACTGTGTGTAAATATACTTAATTTGCCTGTTGAAAATAGGAACATTCCAACTCTGCATTAATTCAATAAGGCGTAAGCCTGCTGGTCTTATGTTACTGGGTTTATTTCTATAGAGGTCTTGCAGTGGTGGACTGAAGAGGTATGGTTCAATAGGATGCAGACAGCAACTTTGTATTCAGGCTTTGTATTCAGAGTTTTCCTGAGGAGGCAAAGAGGGGGCTCATGAGCTTCAATATATTAACTATGGATAGGAATGTCCAGAAAGCACCAAGGGCAATCCTCAATGCACTATGCTGTACAGGTTCCAGCCAGCGGAGTGTACTCTTTTGGGCAGAATCATAGATTGGAGCACCATAATCCAAACAGGATCTGATCAATGCTCTATATAGGAGCAGCAAAGATGTACGATCTGCTCCCCAAGACAGGGCAGATAAAGCTTTTAGTATATTCAGCTTTTTGAGGCAGGTAGTACGCACAAATTTAATGTGCTCAAATAAGTTTAATTTCCTGTCAAGGATTAATCCCAAGAATCTGACCTTGTCAGTCAGTGGAATGGTAGAGTTTGACATCCGAAGTTCAGGATCTGTATGCAATTTACGTTGATTGCAAAAGTGAATTGCAATGGTTTTCTGCTGTGACAGACGATAGCCATTGCACACTGCCCACCTTTGGACTTTATTCAGAGATATCTGCAATTGCCGTTTAATGTATCTCATGTTCTGAGAATGGCAAGAAATAGAGAGATGTCAGTGTAAAGGTAAGGTCTGAACAGTATTTGGAAGTTCTTTTGTGATGGAATCAATTCTAAGGGCAAAAAGAGTTGCACTCAATACAGACTCTTGCGGTACTCCTTCTTCCTGTAAAATTGTCATGGAAAGCAAGTTGGGGTATTGAACTTGAAACGAACGATTCTGGAGGAAGTTCCTGATGAATATAGGCAGCTTGCCTTGTAGACCAAGAGCATGGAGGTCACTGAGAATGCCATTACGCCAGGTAGTGTCAAACGCCTTCTCTATGTCTAGGGAAATCATAACAAGATGTTCATTTTTAACAAAGGCATTACCGAATTGCAGACTCAGCTCTGATCGTGAGATCTAAGGAGGACCTGATCTGGTGAAATCCATGCTGATTATTACTCAAAAGATGTTGCGTTTCTATGATCCAAACAAGTCGATTATGGATTATTTTTTCAAGTAACTTGCCAAGGCAACTGGAGAGGGAAATTGGTTGGTAACCGTACAGACTGGTAGGATCTTTTCCAGGTTTCAAAGGCCAGAAATGTGGCATGATGCCAAGAGGTGGGGTAAAGGTTTTCAAGAAAGATTCGGTTACAGAAGACCAGCAGTATTTTTAAATTTTTTTCTTCAAGATGTTGTAACATTACATAATATATTCCATCTGGCCCAGAGGCACTATTACGTGTTGTTTTAATAGCATGTAGTAGTTCAGAATATTGAAGTGGCTGATTATATTGAAGGAATACAGAGATTTGAAAGTTGATGGATTGCCATTCAAACATGGTCTTAATTTTCTGGAAATCCAGAGAGTAAGTTGATGCTGCTGAAACTTGGGCAAAGGTTTTGCCCAAGGCATTTGCAAAGTCCTCAGGAGCAGAGAACTCTTGTCCACTCCACGAAAGAATTGGGGAAGAGGTTTTCGGAAATTTGCCTAATTTTCTTCCATATTAACCTGGAATTAGTGTTTTTGTTTACGGTAGAGGCAAACTGAATCCAGGAATTCTTTTTGGCTTGTCTTTGTGTGAGATGTGCTTTTGCCCTTTAGCATTAGCATTAGTAGAGGCATTTGATGCAAGAAAGCAAGCTTATGCAGCATCAGCCAAAAAAAAAAAAAAAAAAAAAAAAAAAAACCACTTCCACTTCACCCCTCTGTTCGTTCAAAATACCTGTCCAGCTGAGCCTTAAACTTATTTAGGCTATCAACCTCCACCACAAGGGATGGAAGTCTGATAGCCTAAATAAGTTTAAGGCTCAGCTGGACAGGTATTTTGAACGAACAGAGGGGTGAAGTGGAAGTGGTTTTTTTTTTTTTTTTTTTGGCTGATGCTGCATAAGCTTGCTTTCTTGCATCAAATGCCTCTACTAATGCTAATGCTAATGGGCAAAAGCACATCTCACACAAAGACAAGCCAAAAAGAATTCCTGGATTCAGTTTGCCTCTACCGTAAACAAAAACACTAATTCCTTAGTTTCTTATAGTTAATAAGATTAACCATAGTTGGAGATCTACGAAAAGAATTCCACGCTTTATTTTTTAACTTCTTTGTTTTTGTGCATTCTTCATTCCACCAATAATTATGTTGCTGTTGAGAAGGAGGATTCGATAATGGAATTGAGCATTTAGCTGCAGATAATAGTTGTGATGTGACATAATCTGTGGCTTCATCTATCAGCTGTGTTCGTATAAATTTCTCATCCAGATTGATAGCTGATTGAAATTTGATCCAGTTGGCCTGAGAGAATTACCATTTCCTACAGGTTTGTGATAATGGTAATTGGGTAACGAGCAGCTCGCAAACGATTGGAATATGGCCACTTGCCCATGGGATCATCCAGAGCGGACCATTCCATGACTGGAAAAAGAATCGGGGAGCATATTGATAGATCGATTGCAGAAGTTTGTCCAGTTGGTAACTGTATGTGAGTGGATGCACCAGTATTAAGAACAGTAAGGTTTTGCTTCTCCAGAAAGGTTTCAATTAGTAGGCCATGCCTATCTAATTTAGTTGATCCCCATAAGAGGTGGTGGCCACTGAAATCCCCCAATAAACAGACAGGGGAAGTTAACTGCATTAGAAGATTTTCAAGATCTTAGTAACAGAAGCTATGACTTGGTGGGCGATAGATTGATACTAGTGTTAACGCAATGCAGGCTATCAAACGCATGGCAACAACCTCAATATCAGTTTGCAAAACAATTTGTTTGGTCGGGATTTTTGTACTGACCAAAATGGCCACGCCCCCACAGGCCGCATTTGAAGTATTATGATCTTGTCGATAGACAGAATAGTTCTTTATGTTGGTAGAAATTTGAGACGTTAGGTAGGTTTCTTGTAGACAGAAATCAATTAGAGTGTAGCAGTTAATTAAGACTTGAATATTATTAAGGTTGCTATGATATCTTCTACAATTCCATTGTAGAATGTAAGGCATTACTGGTGTTTAGTAGAAGAAGCTGTATCTGACTGTTTCTTTAATGTGGCTGGCTTATGCCGTTCAGGCTTTGGTTTTTTTTTTTTTTTTTTTAAAGAATGGCCGACTAGTGTCCATATCTTCTTCTACATATAATTCTAGGATTGTGTCTTCTTGTCTGGATGAGTCAATTGTATCCATAGACGTTTCTTGGATATTCTTTTTTAAATTTGAGCTTCGATTATTTGATGTAGAAGCAATCACTGGGGAAGGAAAATGAGACGTAGCCGGTACTGTACGTGGAGTATTACTTGCCTAGTTCAACTGTTTCAGGACATTGGACTGTTGCTGAGAGAGAGAGCAGTCCGAGCCCAGTAAGAGATTGAGGTGTTTCTAGGGACTGTAACATCAGTTTGGGTGGCCACTGATTGATATTTTGCGCAATATTGGCATATGTATGTTTATTCATACTAGGAGCAATTAATTTTCGTGCTTCTTGAAAGCTTACTTTATTTTCGATCTTATTTAACGATTTGCTTTTCAGTTTTCCATCTGTCACATATCCTTGAGTAAGCAGGATGGTTTCCTTTACAGTTGGGGCAAGTCATTTCTTTTGCCAAGCAGTGGGTGTGGTCAGAGGATGCACAATTAGGACAAACTTGCTTTCCTCTGCACGCCGTTTAAGAGTGGCCATACTTCTGGCATTTAAAACATCTCAGTGGGTTAGGAATGTATGATCGAATGCGGCAAAGTAGGTAGCCTGCTTTTATCAATGGTGGTAGATTTGGTGTGTTAAAGGTTAGAATAATATTCCTTGTAGGTGTGAGTGTATTTTCTCTTTTAACCATAATTCTTTTCACAGCAATGACATTTTGATCTTGAAGCTCTTGTGTTATCTCCTCCTCCGTGACATTCAATAGATCCCAGATGAATATGACACCTTTAGATGTATTCTGGGTTGCATGGGGAGAAACTTTTACTGGAATTCCAGCAAAGCTTGTAAGTTTTAGCAGTTTCTCTGAATGTTTACAGTTCATTGTTTCCAATAGAAAGTCCCCTGATTGCAGTCTCTCGACTGTCTTAGGAGATCCTGCCAGACTTTCCAGGTGTTTCTGGATAAGGAACTGAGAGAGTTTACTGAGAGGCTGATCTGCAAGAAAGTGCATTATAAGAAATGCAGGACAATTTGTCGCTGAGGAAGTGGTTTTCAACCTCTTGGGATGCGATGTGTTATGGTCAATGTCTAACTCTGGCCGAGAGCTTGTTGGCTCTGGAGTCGGAAATGTATTTTGATCCATGTTTGCTTCTTTTGGCCCTTGGCAGATTAGCTTTTCTGCCAAGATTTTCAGTCCCACCACGGGGAGGCAGGAACAGTGCCCGGTGTGACCAAGTGTAAAGTAGTAAGTGTTAGTAAAAAAAAATATGAAAAATAAAGAAAGGTAGCTTTTCTTTCTTGCTCTGTACAAATACTTTCGCACCAGTAGCTGATATTAAATAAATAAATTTCTTAAGGGCAGGAACTTAAAAGAAATCCAAATCGCTTTTGGATAATCACATTTTAAGCACAGAGAAAATGCTCGGGCACAATCGCTTGGCACCCGAGGTCTACAAAGAAGAGCAGCAATATCAGTAAGGGGAAGAAAGGGGTACTCTTACCAAGAAAGAGTTCAGCACCCGGAAACTAGGCACCTGCAAAGAGATCTGATTGAGCTGTTTAAGGCTTTGAACAAGGTTGAGTAAGCTAAATGTTGATGGCATCTGTAATCTTACTCAGAAAATGCACATAAGGGGATATAAATAGAAATAAGGAAGGAAGGTTGGCTGAGGGGAAATGTGTGGAAATTTGCTTCAAGTCAGATGATAGTTGTTCAGAAACTTCCATCTGGTGTTGTAAAACAGGTAGTTTAAATATATTTAAGGACAAATAAGATTATTACCAATTTTGGTTTCTTTAAAATTGTGAACCGAAGATTTGGAAACAAACTGAATGCAAAATCCTTCTAAATTGTTTAAGATATACTCAGTTAATCATTGAGTAGGTTAAAGAGAAGTTGGTCAAGAGGACCTCTAGTGGACATTCACTATTTTACCCATTTGCATGGCAGAGGTTAGCTCTCAGAGTAAGCTTTGATTGCCAGCTCTCTGTAGGGCATATAGATTTATAATTATTAAATTATAAATGTGCAACATGTGAATTTAAATAAAATTTTAAAAATAAAATCATAACAGCACAAAGATAAACTCACTGCCTATAATAATTAACAGTAAAATCTTGTTAATACAAACTCAGTTTATACAAAGTACTCGTTTATATGAAGTACATGCCATTCCCTTATGAAAGGATAGGCTTTTCTATGTAAATATATTTTTTTATTACAAAATTCGGTTAATATGTATTACAAAGTTTGTTTTCACCCCACGAGAAATAAATATTATTATTTTGTACGTTTAATCCAAATCTTAGCAAAGCTGTCTGATTATTGCCCCTATTATTGCCTCTGGTGACCCGGTTCACTGCTTTCCGAAGGATGGCACCGATTTCTTATAAATTATTTTTGTGTAAAAAAAAAACAAACCAATTTATAGTAGCTACAACATAAGTGCATTTGGAAAAACATCATGTTAAATTAACAAAAGAATAAAAACAGTTTTTCTAAGTTGTTTACATACACATACACTCGCCGCTATCCACGGGATTAAGGTCAGTTAGTTGCAATTGTTATGACAGTTCAAAGAATCTTTTGCTACAGTATGCAGTATTTTTTCTGCCATTTTCTCTGAGTTGATGTCTTTTTCGGAACTTGTCTTTAAATTAATTTAAAGTTTGTGTATATTAAATCTCATTTAGCAGTGTTATGGTTACATAACTTAAATGGATGGAATTGAGCCTGGAAATTAAACTGAAAATTATACAAGAGGCTCATAGTACTGAACTTAGCAAAACGAACATTGCAAAGGAATACAACATCCCTTTGCATAACTGGAAACCGAAAAAAAGAAAAAAAAAAAAACTTGAAAAAGTACGTGACACTGGAGAACCGATAAAAAAAAAAAAAAAAAAATAGGAAACTAATTCCTGGTTTAAGACTTGAAAGTCTTAAGCTTGAAACAAAATGTTTTGAGTTGTAGCAACGAATGCGTGTCTCGATTTGATTTGATTTGATTTTAATGGCGCAAAAACAACTACGGTTATATTGCGCCAGGAAACGATTAAAATATCAACAAAGAAATTCCGGTAACCTTTAAAAAGGTTACCTCGTCAAATTGTTATTTATATATGTGTGTATATATTTATAGCTTGTAAAAACTTAAAAACTGCCGACACGTGGTCGTTGTCTGATAAAATCTGACTGAGTGTATAAGGTTCAGTCGGATGAGTAAAAGCGGTAAAATATATATTGCGAACATGGGTAAAATTAACACAATCTATTAAAATATGCTTTAAAGTTAAAACGGTGTTGCAAGACTCGCACATAGGAGGGTCATCCGCCCTCAGCAGAAAAGAATGTGTCAAATGACCGTGTCCTATGAGGAGTCGGGCAAGAACAACTTCCTCGCTCCGATTCCTGCGCAGACTAGACTGCCATGTTTCTATTTCAGGCTTTATTTGGTATAATTTATTTGTTCTCTGTCTGTGCCATAGTTCTTGCCATTGGGAATATATCTTGTTGCGTATTATTTGCTGTAGTCTGTATAGGGGACTGACAGGCAACGATTATGAGTGGGTGTTGCTGATTTGGCTGCAGCGTCAGCCAAATCATTTCCCTTTATCCCAATGTGGCTAGGAATCCAGCAGAAGCGGATATGAAACTTGTGTTCATGAAGAGAATGTATCTTCTGCTGAACCCGACAAAGAACTGGATGAGAATTGTGTCTCAGAGATAATAAAGCCTGTAATACACTCAAAGAGTCGGAATATATTATTGACCTTTGGAATTGACAAGTTCGAATGTGATCCAAGGCTAGCTCTATAGCATACAGCTTTGCAGTGTATATGCTGGATTCAGGAGGAATCTGCTGAGATATTATAGTGTCCGGAAAGACAGCAGCAGATCCTACGCAAGATTCAGTCTTCGAGCCGTCTGTGTAAACGGACAGGAAGTCTGAGTGCTCAGCTTGGTGTGCAGAGTAGAGCTGCTAGTAGACAGATGATGAGGTCTCGGACTTTACCCATTTCTTAAGGGAAAAGTCGCACAGTGGGGGATGAGCATGCCAGGGTGGAGGAATTTCTTTTCCTGTTTGTGCAACCTTGTCTACCATGATGTTAAACTCTCTGAGTAGCACTTGGACACGAATGCCAAAAGGTCGGTTGGCAGTCTTACGGGTATTGTACAAATTTTCCCAACGTGGCTCAAAAACGGATGTCCACGTAGGATGGTCTGGCAGGGATTTCAACTTCAAAGCATAGTTTAAAGAAAACTGCTTACGTCGAAGGGATAATGATGGTTCGTTTGCTTCGACGTATAAGCTCTGGACAGGAGATGTGCGATATGCTCCAGTAGCGATACGGATAGCCTGATGATGGACAGGGTCAAGCCATCGAAGGGCACTGTCTCTGGCTGAGGAATATACCTGGGACCCATAATCTAGTTTGGATCGCACAAGTGCACGGTAAAGCCGAAGAAGGGTACATCGGTCTGCTCCCCAAGATGTAGAGGAGAGCGAGCGGAGAATATTAAGCCCACGTGTGCACTTTGTGCGGAGTTGACGAATATGATCCAAAAAGGTTAATTTTTTATCGAATATGAGTCCCAAGAATTTTGTGTTCGCTGCTACTGGAATAGCATTTTGTCCGAGCCTTAATTCAGGTTCAGGATGAAGATTACGCTTGCGACAAAAGTGTACGCAAACGGTCTTCTCCGGCAAGAACCTGAAGCCATTAGCAAGTGCCCAGGAATTCAGACTATCAATGGCTTTCTGCAGTTGTCTTTCAATAACCCTCATTTTGCACGACTGGCAAAAAATGCTAAAGTCATCAACATAGAGGGCACTGTTTACAGTTGGAGGAAGTTGTTCTGTGATGGAATTTATTTTGATGGCAAAAAGCGTGACACTTAATACTGATCCTTGTGGTACTCCCTCCTCTTGGCTAAAGGAGCGAGAGAGTGAGGATCCCACACGAACTTGGAACGATCGATTGGCTAAAAAGTTTTGGATAAAAAAGGGGAGATGCCCTCTTAGGCCTAGGCTATGTAAATCTTTTAAAATGCCAAATCTCCAAGTTGTGTCATACGCTTTTTCCATGTCAAAGAACACCGACACCAAGTGTTCGCGTTTTAGGAAAGCATCCCGGATGGATGCTTCCAATCTAATAAGATGGTTCAAAGTAGACAGGTTCTTTCGGAAGCCGCACTGGATATTGGAGAGAAGTTCATTTGATTCGAGATACCATATTAAACGAGAATTAACCATTCTCTCCAGGATTTTGCACAGACAGCTAGTCAGAGCAATAGGACGATAGTTGGTGGTGACTTTTGGATCCTTTCCTGGCTTAGGGAAGGCAAGAACGATTGCCTTTCGCCAGGAGTCCGGAAACTGCCCTTCAGTAAAGATTCTGTTATACAGAAGGAGCAGACAATCCATAGATTTTGGAGAAAGCTGTTTAATCATTTCATAATGGATGCCATCTGGTCCAACAGCACTTGCTTTGGAGAGAGTGAGGGCTCTTTTCAATTCCTCTATAGTGAACGCCCCGTTGTAGGGATAGAGGCCCTTGGACTTAAAATTAAGTGCTTGTTTTTCCAGTTTATGTTTCAGGACCAGGAACTCTGGGGAGTACGAGGATGTTGCGGAGATGTTAGAGAATGTTTCCCCAAGAGCATTGGCTATTGCAGTTGGATCTGCAATAGCGCATCCATTATAATCTAGGATTGAAGAAGGGTGGGATGTATATTTTCCCTTCATTTTCCGGATTTTATCCCAGACTACCTTAGAGTTGGTAGACTGGTTAATAGATGATGTAAAACGGATCCACGATTCCTTTTGACTCTGACGACGGATATATCGTGCTTTGGCTCGTGCACGTTTAAAGGCTATAAGGTTGGTCGTGGTAGGATATCGGCGGAATATCCCCCACGCTTTGTTTTGAGCCTTTTTTGCTGCTGTGCATTGTGAATTCCACCAAGGTTTGGGAAATGGTGGAAACCGGACATGTTTTTGGAACAGCATTCGCAGCTGCTTGGACAATATTTTCTGTGATGTACTTAACTGCATCATTGATAGGCTCTTCACTGACTGTGCTAAGATCAAAATTTGCCTGATGTTGGAAGGCAGTCCAGTCAGCCTGATCAATCTTCCATCGTGGTAACCTGAAGGGAAGACATGGTCTCCCACTGTGTAACGAGGTTATCACGGGGAAGTGATCACTTCCGTATGGATTCTCCTCCACTTCCCAAGTGAGTGAAGGGAGTAGAGAAGGGGAGCAGATAGAGAGATCAATGGCAGAAAAAGTACGGGTAGGCATGTGGAAGAAGGTGTTTGTTCCAATATTTAGAAGGGAAAGGTCATTGTTATTGAGCATACGCTCTATGACTCGTCCCCTTCCGTTGATGTTAGCACTACCCCACAGGGTGTTATGTCTGTTAAAATCCCCGAGAAGTAAGAAAGGGGGTGGCAGCTGCGTAAGAAGATCATCAAGGTCTGCCTGGGAGATGTCAGTCCCAGGTGGCAAATAAATGGAGCACACAGTTAATAGAAATCCCACTGAAAGGCGAATTGCAACAGCTTCTATGCTGGTTGTAATTAGCAAAGGCTGCACTGGGGTCTGGTTACCCACAAGGATAGCCACTCCCTCATGTACAGGGCCATCTGCAATTCTATCCTTTCGAAAAAGTGTGATGTTGTGCATGGTGGGATCATCATTTGCCTTTAGATATGTCTCCTGCAAGCAAAAGCAAACTGGCTCGTGCTTTTGCAGGAGAGCCTTGATGTCATCAATATTTCGCCGGAATCCACGACAATTCCATTGTAGGAATTTAGCCATTATTTTGGCTTGGTGGGTCCATCAGGCGGCTTCCGAGGTGCTGAGGGCTTACTTTTATCAGTCTTGGATTTATCTTTTTTGGGGAAGAATGGATGCTGTCCCGTGTCCATTTCCTCCTCCGCAAAGAGTTCCAAGACTGAATCTTCGGGTACCTCCTTCTGTTCGACATCCATCTTTTCTTGGGTACTAGGGGGGACTTCCCCTTTCTTATTCTTTTCTTTCATAACTACCTTTGTTAATTGGGGAGCATTAGGAGGTACCAATATAGGAGTGGCAGCTGATTGGTCCTTTTGTGCAGGTTTTTGAGAACTTAAGAGATACTGTGCGATGGGAGTGAAAGACTCCTTTGGAGGAATGGTCATGTCCGTCTGAGTTCCGACGGAACATCTCCCTGCTACCTTCTGGCCGTAAGTAGGTTTGTTGATATTCAGGGGTTTGACCGATTTCCTTGCCTCCTGGTATGATATATTTAGCTCTGCCTTCAGCCGTTGAATTTCTTTTTCTTCTTTCCACCTCTGGCATGCTTGTGAGTAGGCCGGGTGTTCGCCTTCACAGTTAATACAGGTGGGTTTTGCGGCTGAACATGTTGTTGTTTCGTGGTCCTTTGCACCGCATCGAGCGCATGCAAGGACTCCACGGCAGGCCATTTGAGAATGTCCATACTTCTGGCATTTAAAACACCGTAAAGGGTTAGGAACGTATGGATGCACTGAACAGTTGATGTATCCAGCTTTAATCTCGTCAGGAGGTTTAGGAGAGTTAAAAGTCAGGATAACGCTCCTGGTTTTAACAATTTTTCCATCTCTTCGCGCAGTAATTCTCTTGACGGCAGTAACTCCCTGGGGTTTTAATTTGGAGCAGATTTCCTCCTCGGTTACGTCGAGAAGGTCCCATTCCGAAATGACACCTCTCGATGAATTGAGTGTTCTGTGTGGTGTCACTGTTATAGGGATTCCTCCGATTGATGTTACTCGGAGTAGATGTTCAGACTGCATGTCATTTTTTGTTTCAATCAAGAGGTCCCCAGAACGGAGCCTCTTAACTGACTTGGGTGAACCTGCTAACCCATCCAACCCTTTTTGGATAAAAAAGGGTGACATTTTTCCAATCGGTTTTTCATTCGTGGAGTGCATAATTAAGAACCTTGGGACTGGCCCTGATGGTAGTTCGGTTCGCTGCCTCTTATTAGCAATAATGCTATCTGGATCTTTGTCAATGGTTTCAGATAGGGACCGGGTTGGGGCCCCTGAAGAAGTTAGTTTATCAGGATTCATGGAGTTTATTAAATTGTTCAGTGCCCGGGCTCCCCACCCCCACGGAGCCCAAAGGGACACCCACACGCCCACTACCCGGCATGCAATAAATGCGCTCAGGAGTGGAACGCCAGGGCTACCCAGACACTATACTCGCACCGCCGCCAGCCTGAATCCTGTCCCTCGGACCATGAGGGTAGGGGCGTGGCATTGACACGGTTGACCCTCGCAGGCGAGCCTACTAGCCGATTGATCCTAGCTGGGCCTTCCAGGACCACCCGTCTTGTCGAAGCAGGGGCCAAAGTGGTGTATTGAAGCTGGGCCCCTCAACTATCAGGATCCCCCTTTCCGAATTTCCACGGGTCGCAGCGCACGGCAAAGACGCCGGACTCCATTGATGTAAGCCTGGAACCTGGGCTGTGGGCGTTGGATCCCAGTGATGCTAGTCTGGAAGTCCAGCAGCGTCACTGGGAGGTCCCCTCACCACGTACAGATGCCCACGTCGAGGGGCGTGTCTCTAATTTGCCAATATATCAGGTCTGATTCTGCAAGAAAAAGCAAATTACCTGGATCAGCAACATGGAATTAGCAACTTTAAATGCAGCAGTGGCTGGCTCCAAACCTTTAAAGATAAAATAACTTGGTTTTGCAAAATGTTTGCGGCGAGTCTGGATTAATCAACAAGGAAAAGGCTACAGACTGGTTGTGTTCTGTAGGGTCCATTCTTGAAAAATATAAGAGGCAAAGGATATTTTTAATCTTGATGAGACAGGTTTATTTTATAATTTGCTGCCAAACAAAATATTTGCTGTTTGAAGAGAATCTTGTCATGGTGTAAAATTAAGTAAACAAAGAATCACTATTCCGTTATGCTACAATTCAAATGGCAATACTATGTCCACTGGTGATTGGTAAGTTTTTCAAGCCAAGATGTTTTAAAGAAGTTAATTAACTTCGTGGTCATTATGTGGCCAATAGAAGCGGTCAAAATTTTCAGTCTTCGTTATAAGTGGACAGAACAATGACTTCAGAAAAAAAGGAACATTTCGATGATTCTAGATCGTTGTACAGTACATTCTGCCGAGACACTTAAGGTGACAAATATACAGCTGTTGTTTTTAATCTCCCATTACTGTGCATAGCCAAGTGGCCAGGAGAGGTTTGTTTTTGTTTTGTTTGTTATTTGGTTTTTAGGAGCATTAGCAACTAAGGCCATATTGCTCCGGGATATACGGTGGTCATTCGCTGACCTTTCTGCATCCTTCGTATTTGGTGGTGACGGGCTCGAACCCCGGTCTAATCAAGAAGCGTGTGCTATGCAGTGCTGCTCCTTCCCACCTGGCTATGGAGGCGCCAGTCAGGAGAGGGATTGCAATAACACACCCTCTTTCAGTAGACCAGGGATCGAGCCCCTGACTGCTAAATACGGGCGATCTGCCAACCCACACTGGATCAGCATAACAGATTATGGTCCATTTTGCAGTGGGTGATAATGGCTGCAGTTTACCTTTTTTTTTTTTTTTTTTTTTTTTTTGCCACCAGTTTTATGCAGCCACTGGATCATGGCATTATTTATAGCCATCTGATAAGGTATTTGATTCCTATGTTAAGAAGCAAGTACTTGATTCTCAACATACAAGGGAGGGAGGGAAAGCTGCTTCAGAAAGAGTGGCTTTGGAGAGAATATCATCAGAGGAATGTGATGGCAACATGGGGGAATTTGAAGGAGGTATGGATTTTGTTGGTGAATTTAAAGAGTTTGTGAAGGCACATGTAGTTTCTACCACAGCAATGCAACACCAAAAGAGCTACAAAGTACCAAGAAAAATTATGATGTTTTTGTTACCAGTGACAGCAAAAGTGAAGTGCGCGCGCACACACACACGCGCGCGCGCGCACACACACACACACACACACACACACACACACACACACACACACACACACACACACACACACACACACACACACACACACACACACACACAGTTAAAAAAGATGCCCAAAATGCACTGAGCATAACAGAGAATATGTTGGCTTGCAGTAACATTGATAAAGAAACAACTATTGTATTTTGTAATGTCTGTGCTGTAGTAAAACTGCAAACAACATTGGATTATTTCTTTAAATTACATTAATTTATCAAAAAGTTAATGGATTGTATGTCTCCTTTTATATTAAGATTAATAATTTTAGTCTAGTACTAAAATATTGTATATATCAAAATATATACTGTACAATATTTTCATTTCTGTTAATTACTTTTCTCTTAGTTTATCTTACAAATATAATGAAATTTTTAAAAAGTGCGTTAATGCTACTGTGTTGTTAGACAAGGCTTTTGTTTTTATTTTAATTATTTTATTTTATTAATTTAAATTCACTTATTTTTTTATTATTATTCTTAGATATATAGTATGTGCCAAAAAAAAAAGTAATAATAATAAAGGTAAAATTTTGACGCTTTTGGGGACCTTTTTCTACAAACCTCATTATTACAAAACGTGAAAATTTAGGTAACTTGAACTTTGTATTAATGAGATTCTACTGTAGCATTATTCCAAAAGGGTTAATGATAAATCAATTAATTAAAATTAAACATATAGGAGGTGTAACATCTATATGAAAGATAATAAAGTAACCTGTTGCGGCAAATTATGATCAGGGCACATATCACAATGCAAACTACTCCAATGGAAACTCCAAGCACAACTCCCAGAAATGGCTCTTGAGGTGTAACATCTAATGCTGAAAAAAAAGTGGTTTACAGTTATAAGTAAATAATAAATTGATCTGTTATATATATATCCATTAAATTCCTTTTTTAATGTCTTGAGCATGCACAAAATTAATACCACTGTACAGCAACTTTTTCCCCCCCAGGTAAAGCAAGATCTTTTTTTATGCACTTTTAATCCCCAATTACAAAAATTACAGGTAGTTCTCGACTTTGAGTTAATTTGTTCCTAGAGCAGGCACGTAAAGTGGGAATTTATTTCCCATAGACATAATATTAAAAATAGGGGTTACGTTATCAACAACGAAATTAGTTAGCTAATTAGTTTATGTTTAAACAATGATTGATTTATCCAAAGAAATGAAAATGTAGCCTGTAAAATCAAGCAACTTATAATAATAGAGAAATTATTTATGACTTACAAATGTTAAAGACCGTTTATTCCTCATCATCATTGACTAAATGCACACTCACTGATCACTCATTATTGGCTCAGCACTCGCTAGTTTGTTGCACAAGGAGTTTTCTTCTTCAGAAATGTTTCAAGAGGCATTTATTTTGAAGATAATCTTCTCTTTTCTTTATAAATTTCAATAGCATGCATAAGCATTTTTTAACGGAACGCACAAATTGCAGCTAACATAATTTGCATGGAGTAACAAGTTTACGAAACTAAAAAAAAAAAAAAATGAAGAGAAGATTCTGAAAATTTATTTATGTTTTTTATACGGTTGAAGATTTCAGTAAAGGGCAAACACATTTCACCATAATAACGTAAAAACCCACACAATTCCAGCTATCGGTATTTTCACGAATACAATAACAATGAGTTTACTACTGTTTATAATTGCTTGTAGTAACAGAAAAGTCCAATAACCGGAAAGTGCAAATTGTTTTTATTGTTTTATGGTCGTGACTTCCAGAAATGTGCTTTACAAAAATATCACAAAGCTGTTCAAAATTGGTTCTTATAACATATGATAACGATGAAAGCGTAGTGCATTTAATGATTTGAACTGGTAACTAATACAATTCACTCTAAAAAAACAACCTTTACAGAGTTACATATAACATTTGAGTTATATAGCAAAAATTTCAACTTCCGAGGTCATGGAATGAATTACCAAAAAACAATGTGTTACTGGGTTCACATTACAATATTTTCGCACTACGATGGTAACGGATTAAGATCGTAAAGTGGGGTACACTGTATTGTGTAGCTAAGTGTGTGGTTTGAAATGCGGTATTTATGAATGTTTAACATTCATTTTTTGCTATTAATGTTCATATTTTCGATTTTGTTGATACTTGGAGAGAGAGAGGAAGAAAAAAAAAAAAAAAAACTCGTAACCCCGGGAACTTGTAAAGCAAAAACTTGTAAAGTGAGAACTGCCTGTATATAAAAATATTCATATGTCAGATTTTTGAAAAAATATATTTTTTTATATTAAAAGCTGTACTTTTAGAGTAGCAAAAAAAAATAACAATTTCATCTGAAAATTTTTTCCGTATAGACTGGCAAGACCTGATGTTTTAAATCATTAATGTTCATAACGATGTGGTTACAAAGGAACTGAATGCAAAAAATAATTTTGATATCATATATTTGGATTTCAAGAAAGCTTTTGACACTGTTGCACATGGAAGACTATTGTAAAAATTGGAGCGGAATGGTATTAAGTGAAGTTACTACAATGAATAAAAGGATGGTTGAGTGGGAGAAGACAGAGGATGGTAATCAATGGGTGCTGCTCTGTGTGAATATTAGTGGAGTCCCACATGGTTTAGGTCCACTGTTGTTTTGTATATTTATCAATGATATTGATTAAGGTATATCAGGCTTAATGTCAAAGTTTGCAAATGATACAAAGGTTGGCAGGGTTGTTAATGACAGTAATGGCAGTGTACTACTGCAACAGGATTTAGAAAATTTGGGCAGATGGGCTAAGAAGTGGCAACTGAAGTTTAACCTTGACAAATGCAAAGTACTGCATATGGGTAGAAGTAACCCCAGAGAAACATACCAACTGGATGGTACTACACTTAAGGTGGTAGAAAATGAAAAAGACCTGGGAGTAATTGTGCAGTCAGATATGAAGTTTTCTGAGCAATGCAGACAGGCTGCCAGGACAGGTCATGGGGTTTTGTCAATGATATATAGGAATTTCGCTAGCAGGGGGAGGTGATTGTCCCTCTGTATAAGGTAATGGTCAGGCCAAGCCTTGAGTACTGTGTACAGGTCTGGAGGCCTCATTTTAGGAAGGGTGTAGATTTGCTTGAGCGTGTACAGAGAAGGACAACAAGATTGGTGAGGGGAATGAAGGGTTCCTCTTACCAAGAAAGGCTTAAGTTCTGCAAATTGCAGCAGCTGGAGACTAGGCACCTGCGAGGTGATCTGATTGAGGTGTATAAGGTCTTGAATGGGTTGAGCACGCTGAATTCTGATGGGATCCTTCTACTTGTTCAGATTACGAACCTAAGGGGGCATAAATTCAAATTAAGAAAAGACAGATGTAGAATAGATGTGTGGAAATTTGCCTTTAGCCTGCAGGTGGTTAATTGCTGGAACAAATTTCCATCTGTCATTGTGGAAGTTGATAGGTTAAATAAATTTATGGAGGAACTGGACAAGCATTTGGAGGGAATGGTGTGATTTTTTTTTTTTTTTTTTTGGCTGATGCTGCATAAGCTCGCACACTTGCTTTCTTGCATCACACACCACCACTACTACTACTACTATTAACTGTATTTAAATACTTTTGGTGGAATTTGTCACTGTGGGAGAGGCTGCAATATGCTATCACAAGCCGGTTACATTCTTATAAATAGTGCTAATTAAGCAAAGTGGCACAGTTAGATTTTATAAGTGAGATTACTCATTGATATTTAATATACAACTTTTCACAATACATTTAATATATACAGTAATACCCAGAAGTTACGCGATAGGTGGGTTCGACGAAAATCGCTTAAGTCGAATTCGCGTAAGTCGGGGTACAACTTTGTATAAATAAATATAAATTTTGTTTAACTGGGACCAAGGACTAACAAAAATACTAGTTTAGAAGAAAAATATTTAATAAAATTGCAGTTCTTTATACATATTAATACAAAATATGTATTAAAAAAATAAATGAGTTATATAAAAAAGTTATTTCGATGTCAATGGATTCATAAAATCTAACAAATTCGTCTGACGACACAGCGCCTTTTTCACGCAGAATTTCTTCGTAGCAATAACGCGTTCTTCATTGGAGTCTATGCTTTCTAAAATTTTTAAGCCCTTTTCAATTGAGCTGAAACCTTCGGTCAAGCTTGCAATTGGCATGTGCTTTTCTGGTGGAACTGGGTCTGAAGTGTCAGATACTTCAGTGACATTATGCTCACGCATCTCTATGAGCTCATTCATTGTCAGCTCCTGACTATGTGAATCCAACAGCTCGTTGACATCATCACCATTGACTTCCAAATCTAATTGTCTGACAAGATTAACAACTTTTCTTTCACATGAGCTATATGATCAGTTTCTGGCATTGTTTTCGTCTCATTTTTGAAAAAAAAATGGACAAAGTTTCTTCCAGACACCATTCAATGTTTTTTTGTGAATTTCATCCCAAGATTCTTACTGCATCTAAAACATTGAATTGTTTCCAAAAGTCTTTAACAGATAACTCACTATTTTGTCTCATAGCTTCATTCAGACGTGCAAACGAATGCCTCGTGTAGTAAGCCTTGAATGTTTTGATGACTCCCTGGTCCATCGGTTCAAGCAAGCTGATTGTGTTTGGAGGCAAAAACACAACTTTCACATGTGGGTCGAAATTAATTAGGGTGGCAGGAGGGTGGCCGGGTGCATTGTCAATAAGAAGCATCATTTTTAAATGGAATCTGTTTACTTGCAATAACGTTCGACATCGTGTATGAAGTGGTGACCAAACCAGTCCTCAAAAACAGAAGCTGTCATCCAAGCTTTATGATTTGACTTCAAAATCACTGGTAAGCTAATTTTAGATATATTTTTTAAAACTCTTGGGTTTCCGGAGCGATAAATTAAGAGCGGTTTTAACTTGCAGTCACCAGCTGCATTTCCGCCAACCATCACTGTCAATCGGTCTTTGGAAACCTTAAAGCCTGGAAAGTTTTTTTCTTCACGCGTGATAAAAGTTCTTTTAGGCATCTTCTTCCAGAACAGGCCAGTCTCATCCACATTAAATACAGTTTCACTGCTATAGTTGCCGACTTGGCTAGCCGGGTGGGTAAAGTGCCTGCCTGGCAACCCAAAGGTCGCGGGTTTGAATCCTGTCTCGGGCTTGGATCAAAGTACTGCAAAAACCTTGGGAGGTGCATTATGGCCACAGAAGCCAATGCACCAACAACTACAAAAAAAAAAAAAAAAAACCCTTCTATAGTCACCTTCTTCTATCATAGCCTTGAGTGTCTCAGGAAAAGAAGACGCAGCTTCTTTATCGGCACTTGCCGCCTCTCCACTCTCCTCGATACTGTGCCAGTTACAGCGAGTTTTAAATTGGTTGAACTAACCGTTACTAGCTACAAAGTTTTCATGTTTGCCCGCCTCCCCAGCTTCTTTTTTCAACCTCTCAAAAATCAGCTTAGCTTTGATAGCACACAGTGTTCTGATCGACTGGACAATTCTTCACTTTTACTTGATTATCACAACGTAATTTCAGCATTGTTTCCATCTCAGCAATAATACCATGACATTTACGAATTATGCTTGAGTTCAAGGATTGAGCATTTTTCACTGCTTCGAGAATTCTTTCTTTATCTTTTATGATTGTTCTTACTGTGGATTCCGGTAGCTCAAACGTCTTTGCCAATTCACAAATTTTCAATCCTTGATAATGTTAAGTTTACATTCCAAAGATATCGTTTTCCTTTTCTTACTAAGTGCAGGAGAATCAGATTTACTTCGTTTGAACGACAGTTTTTTTAAGGGTTTAGAACACGTATAACAAAACAATCTTAACTTTCGTCGATCGTAGAATCGTAATTGTGCATGTAGAGTTCGCGTGAAACACATCCAACGCGTATCACAACAAGAGAAACACTGAGGATCAGTTTTCATTTGCCATCGATATACGGCTCAACCGGCGCGATCCATTTCTCTCGTGAAAACGATGTTATTTCCGACAAAAGTTGAGCACGAATTCGAATGCACACATAAATACGATAGTTGGAATACAAATTCTTGTATATGTGTGCAGCTCATGCAGCAGCAAAGTTGAATTTTGTATCCAGTCGCACCGTATATTGATAGCATTTAAAAAACGACCTTGAAGATAGTGGGCGGCAGTGTTGCCAAACGAAAAAATCAAGAACCGCGTAAGTCAGGGTATTACTGTATATGAAGAAAATTCAGTGTCTTTAGAATTAGCAATACCAAGGATGCAAGCTTATACAGCATGGGGAAATAAAAAAAAAAACCTACCCACATCATTTGCCTAATCCTTTTTAAAATTTACTCAAATTACCAACAACAACAGCAGATGGAAGTTCCACTGTTGTTGAAGTAGGTAGTTTGAGTGGTGTTTGGGAAGACAATTGAAGTTTAAGGTTTTAAATGGACTTAATGACTAAATACTGATGGTATTACCCTTTCTTTGATAGTACAAGAATTCCAGCAGTACTTAATTTATCAATCCATTTAAAGTCAAAAACACTTCATTCATGTCTGTTCACAGGTGCCTAGTTTCCAAAACTGAAGTCTTGGTTTTGTAAGAGTATTTTGTAAACCTGACTAATCATGTTGCTCTTCTTTGAAGATGTTCCAATAGATTGACAAATTCCAAAATGAGGCTTCCAGACCTGTATATAGTACTCAAGGTGTAGCCTAATCATCACCTCATACAATGGGATAATTACATCCTTCACTGTGTTTTCGCAGTTCCTGAATATCGTTGACAGAATCCCATCAGCTCTTCTAGAAGCCTGTCAGCATTACCTAGAGAACTTCAAATCGGACTGTATACAATTATGTGCCTTTTTTCATTATCTGCTGCTTTGAGTGTGGTACTAACCAATTGGTAGTTATTCTGGATTACTCATACGAAAATGCAGGACTTGCATATATCAATGATAAATAAACCACAATTGCCTAAATTTTGTCCATCTAGCTAATTTATCTGGGTATAACTGGAGTACCACGCTATGGTTACCATCATTAATTACCCTGCCAACGTGCTCAATCACATTGTAGCACCTCCGAGGATAAAAAAAAGAAAGAGTTTGAGCACATCACGGCAGATCTCCTGAGGTGTGGCTACCCCCAGAGGTTCATAAATAAGTATATCAAAGGAGAACAGAGAGGTGAGGCATTTACGGCAATAGCCACAGCATACATTCCCTATTATCCGGGTCTAATCGAACGAATAGCCCGTGTATTATGGGATCATCAGTCACGCTGTGTGCAGCTGCCAGGATATAAGTTGCACACAGTGTTGTCACAAGTGAAAAATCCCATTCCAAAAGAAAGTGTAAATTGGGTCGTTTATAGCATTAAGTGCCTGGATTGTGGGGGGAACAAAACGACCTTTAAACGTCGTTTTGGGGGAGCACACGAAGGTGATAAGGAATGCAGATTATGCGAAATCAGCCTTGGCGGAGCATTATTGGGAGAAGCAACATCAAATCTCCCTAGACAAAGCCACTATCATTGACCGGGCGCATAGGTTTTGGGACCGCAAGTGGCTCGAGAGCTTGCAGATTAGTTCCATTGGGAGCAACATTAATAGAGATAGGGTTATGCGGATTCATCCCCTCTCTCAGACAGTGATTCTTGGAGGGGATGAATGATTTCACCTGACGTGCTCCCGAGCCACGTCTGGTTCCGTTACGCATGAGAACAATGCACATGTCACTGAATCATGTGACGTGTGCGAGAAGACAGAGGGTGGTAATCAATGGGTGCTGCTCTTCTTGGACTAATGTTATTAGTGGAGTCCCACAGGGTTCGGTGTCGGGTCCACTGTTGTTTTGTATATTTATCAATGATATTGAGGAAGGTATATCAGGCTTAGTGTTGAAGTTTGCAGATGATACAAAGGTTGGCAGGGTTGTTAATGACAGTAATGGCAGTGTGCTACTGCAACAGGATCTAGATAATTTGGGCAGATGGGCTAAGAAGTGGCAACTGAAGTTTAACCTTGACAAATGCAAAGTACTGCATATGGGTAGAAGTAACCCCAGAGAAACGTACCAACTGTTTGGTGCTACACTTAAGGTGGTAGAAAATGAAAAAGACCTGGGAGTAATTGTGCAGTCAGATATGAAGTTTTCTGAGCAATGCAGACAGGCTGCCAGGGCAGGTCATCGGGTTTTGTCAATGATATATAGGAATTTTGCTAGCAGGGAAAAGGAGGTGATTATCCCTCTGTATAAGGCAATGGTCAGGCCATGCCTTGAGTGCTGCGTACAGGTCTGGAGGCCTCATTTTAGGAAGGATGTAGATTTACTCGAGCATGTACAGAGAAGGGCAACAAGATTGGTGAGGGGAATGAAGGGATCCTCTTATCAAGAGAGGCTTAAGTTCTGCAAATTGCAGTGGCTGGAGACTAGGCACCTGCGCGGTGATCTGATTGAGGTGTATAAGGCCTTGAATGGGTTGAGCACGCTGAATTCTGATGGGATCCTTCCACTTGTTCAGATTACGAACCTAAGGGGGCATAAATTCAAATTAAGAAAGGACAGATGTAGAATAGATGTGTGGAAATTTGCCTTTAGCCAGCGGGTGGTTAATTGCTGGAACAAACTTCCATCTGTTGTTGTGGAAGTTGATAGGTTGAATAAATTTAAGGAGGAACTGGACAGGCATTTGGAGGGAATGGTGTGATTTTTTTTTTTTTTTTTTTGGCTGATGCTGCATAAGCTCATACATTTGTTTTCTTGCATCGCATGCCACTACTACTACTCTCTCTCTTTTCAGGGTAACTCGGGAATTTTTGTTTTGGCTGGTGCAGCATAAGCCTCAGGCTTCCTTGCACTATGTAGCTAATAATAATAATAATAATAATAATAATAATAATAATAATGTGCCGTGAACCTGCAGGTATTTAAGATTGCACTGCAAAAATAAAGCGTACTGTTGAGAAAGAAGGCAGAGCCTTCGAAAGCTTCAGATTTTAGCACTTTTAATTCTGTATATTTTATTTTATTTTATGGTATTCTTTTTCTTCTTTTTATATGCTTATTGTAAATAGTAATTTATTGTAAATTAGTAATACCAGTTATTAAACTATTAATTTTGTTTTATTATTTCAACGCAAGGTTGGTGTAAACTACTAAAAAAATTATAGTCTTTCAATGAAACAGTATCAAAAGTTTACTGAAATCTAAATAGTACAATGTCTAGTTTCTGAATCCAGTTCCTCTGTGATTTCATCATAATAGTTAATCAGATCGGTTAGACAAGATTTGCCCTCAATAAATCCATGCTGTATAACTGCATTCCTGTCAAGATGATCAAGCCCTTTAATTACTTACTTTGCCTTTTGTAAAAACCTCCAATCTGTAGGGACCACCTCCCGAATCAAAAGGACGCTCTCACAATTATGGGTAAAGGTTTGATTACATATATTGTTACTTCTTTTAAGGCGCCTCTGTAGCCAGGTGGGATGGAGCAGCAGTGCGTAGCACACGCTTCTTGATTATACCGGGGTTCGAGCCCGTCACCACCAAATACGGAGGATGCAGAAAGATCAGGGAATGACCACCACATCCTTGGAGCAATATGGCCTTAGTTGCTAATGCTCCTAAAAACCAAATAACAACAATTTCTTTTAATATAAAGAGATAGATTCCATCAACCCCCAGAGGCCTTATTTACTCTTAATTTCAAAATTTTTTCTCTCAATTTCCCTCTCAGTTATCACAAAATCATTTAGCTCCTGGTTAGAATTACACATACCTATTATCCTCATCCCAAAAAAACCTTTTCATGAGTGAATATACATGCAAAATATTTATGGATATCAGCAACATGAACAAAATCATTAACAGTTATGTCATTCATATCCAGTGGACCAATATGGTTTGTTCTTTTCCTTCTAGTGTTAACAAAAGAGAAGCATTCTTTGCTAGTTCACATTCTTAACCAAAACATCTCATAATCTGTCTTAGCCTGCATACATTTTTGGCAATTTGATTTGCAGTCTAGTTTATACTCACTATAGGCTTCTATGATTCATAATTTATTAAACATTGCATGCATTTTTTTTTTTTTTTTTTTTGTCACTAGTTTCATCAGTTAATCTGATATCCATTTAGGTTGAAATACTGAAATATATCACTTGGTGTGTAAAAGGCTTAGTAGTTTCTGCAATTACTTCCCTGAACACTTTCCATTTGGAGTTGTCAACAACACCAGCTTTTAAGTTGCCTTTTTGAAAGTGAAGTCTCATCCCTTTACCCCTCACAGTAGTTATATCATCAAAGAGATCTCACATCAATATGATATGATCACTGCTGCCGAAAATTCTTAATGCACAAGGAGTCACTGTTGATAATCAGATCAAGGTATTGTTTTCTCTTTGTTTCCTCTATAATATACTGGTATAGAAAATAGTGACCAAGTAAATCGGCCCATTCTATTTGTCAGTATAGTCATTCATTATACTCATTACAGTCACTTTTGTGACTAAGATCATCCAAGGATATCATGACTCATGCAGAAATGGCAGCAAGCAATGCCCATAACAGTTATGAGCTCACTGCTTGCATAGTCTGTGGCATTGAAGAAATGGAAGTTCAATGGAAGAGGAGATGCTTTTCAATAAAAATGTAAAAAAAAAAAAAAAAACTGACGGAGTTCCCTGCCAGTTTTTTCAGGGTATGCCTAGTATAATAAATGAATAAATAAATAAACTTCAATTGAAGATTCTTCTCTTTTCTGATGTGAGGTGTGTTCCAATCTTAAATTAAAAGATGATGCCGAAATCTGAGTCATTTCAGAAACAGGTGCTTGATCTAGAGACAAATATAACTGAGAACCGTCAGGAACATGCTGGGTGATACCCCCCCCCCGCCAATTTGGGGGCCAGAAAAATTTAATCAAAGCTTACTGCTCTGGTTCAAGAGGATTTAGTTGTATTGGCAGATTCCATCATAAGGAAGAAGGGTAACATTTTTGGTAATAATCATAGGGAGAAGAGAAACATTGTGTGCATCTGCTGGGAACAACTGATGATCACTAAGAGTCTGTCAAATATTAATTCATGAAGAAATCATTGTTATTCATGTGGGAACTAATGATATTAAATACACATGAACAAATGTATCCTCAATTCACAAAGGGGGTTCAAAGGGTGACATAAATAATTGGAGACCTGTTAGATTAACTTCTAATTTCATAGAAACTATAGTCAATTTCTGCCGGCATCATACCAACAGTAGCATTCGAATCTGCCACCATCATTTTTCATATCGATATAGCAGATACTGGTAGTTCTACAAAACTTGTAGCAGTGTAATCAGTATCAGCAGAGGATTATAAAATATAGCACTGTTTACGCAATTTAATTGTCATGTAGATCGTAATGTTATTTGTTATTTGGTTTTTAGGAGCATCAGCAACTAAGGCCATATTGCTCCGGGACATGCGGTGGTCATTCCCTGACCTTTCCGCATCCTCTGTATTTGGTGGTGACGGGCTCGAACCCCGGTCTAATCAAGAAGCGTGTGCTACGCACTGCTGCTCCTTCCCACCTGGCTACGGAGGCACCCAGATCGTAATGCATGACAGTAATATTCGTAGAGCTTTTAGAATCAGTGATTTGGCACAGATAGCTAGCATGAGAATTCAAACCATGTAGATGGCAATAGAGAGTTAATTTATTATCTATTATAATTACTTAGATTTTACAAAAGTAATCTTTTAAATTAATACATATAATGACTTAGATTTTACGAAAGTAATAACTTAATACATATAACTTGATAGGAGGTATGAAACTGATATAATGTAACTCAGTTGGAGATAAAACTCAATACTGAAATATATATATATATGTATATAAATATATAGTGGTATAACTGCATTGGGATATAAGTTAGTGTAATATTTTTAATTGTATTGGAATTGAAATTTTAATTGCAATTGAATTGAAATCATGCCTCAGATCACAGCAGCAAAGCAAAAGGCCCAAGTTAGTGAGAGTGCTGTGGCTTAGGGGAAAACTGAGGGGGAGAGGGGTTGTCCTCTTAATTTCAGCCTTTTGAAATGTATTGCTTGATTGATGTTTGTGGATCAAACAGGAACAGGACATATTGCCAAGTGGAATGTCTTTGTGTGTGCTCAATGCAAGGAGTGTGAGGAAATCAGGCAGCAACTCACTGTTGTTATGGGCCTATATGAGAGCTTGAAGATTAGTGTAAATGCCCTTGAAGGATTTAAATTGAAGGTCCCATCAAGCTCTCAGCTGTCCACATCAATGCCAGAGCTTGCACTTGAACATTAGGCAACACAGAGGCAATCCCCAAAGCAGAATGTGCTGGTCCCATAGGAACTAGTTGTTGGTAACTTTATTGTCAGGGAAATGAGGAACATATTGTACAAAAAGGATGGGTGAAACAGGAACAAGGTATGTCTGCCAAGGGCAAAGGTTAATGATGCTGTAAATCAGATATCATCTATTAAGGGCACAAAAGGTGATACTGTTGTACACGTCAGCACAAATGATATTAAGAGTAGGAGCCCGGCGGAATTACTTAACAAGTACAGGTCAATGTTGAACACAAAACCGTGAGTTAGGGTTGAATTTGAAAGTGTCTGCAATTCTGCCCAGACACGATAGGAGGGAGTATATGAGAGCCTTTTCAATTGATTCGGTCCTGGAGGGATTGTTCAAGGCTCATGGGGTAGTATTTTTCTCAGCCTGGTATGTACTTGATAACAGGAGACTGCTTCTACAGGTATGGAATACACTAAATAGAAAGGGTGCAAAAATATTTGCTGATGTTATCGAAGCAGTGTTAGGTGGTCGGAAAACTGCTAGCTGGGGGGGGGGAAGGATACATGGACTAATATATTGACAGTAGCTGCAGGCAGAGGTGAAAGTGATTCTTGCACTGTTTCTACTAGAATGAGCAGCAGCCTGGAAAACAAGATGCAGAGAACTTCAGCGACTGCTGGGTGTCATTGCAGAACAAGTAAATACACGGGCTGTGTTAGGGTAGCTAAGAAAAGGAACAGGAGCATGTATACTTGCATGTACAATGCCAGGAGTTTGGTAAATAAATTTGATGAATTTGAGGTGTTGGTCAAAACATCAAATGCAGATATTGTTGGAATATCAGAGATGTGGTGTCACACAGATATAAGGAATGCAGAATTGGAATTTGGGGAGTACAATGTGCACAGGAAGGATAGACAGGATAGGAGGAAGGGGGGGGTGCTCTGCCATTAGTTAAGAAACACAAAATTTAAGGAAGTGAGCTAGACAGTACAGTGATGAGACAGTTTGGTGTGATAATGGGAAAGCAAAAGTGAGAGCAGGAATGTGATATAGGCCCAATGACTCTAATGAATATAATTAACAACGAGAAAGTGTGGGCCAGTAAGTCAGATTGTCTTATAATGGGGGATTTTAATTTCCCAGATATTGACTGGAACTTGTGGATTGGTCACTCATGCACAAGTAATGTATTGGATGACTGTTTTCTATAGCAGCATGTTCGGGAGGTAACTAGACAGAGTAATACACCTGGTCTGGTTATCATTAGAGATTCTCCATGCATTAAGAATCTGCAGATAAAGGAACCACAAAGTGGCAGTGATCACAGTGTGCTCCTGTGGGATTTACTCAAAGAGGTAACTACCATCAGGGGTAAAGCGAATGGTTTTTTTTTTTCCGTAAAGGTGACTACTGTGGTCTGAGGCAGTTTTTAAATTCTATAAAGTGGGACCAACTGATGCTACCAACAGTATATTCTAAATGGGAAGCATTCAAAGAATTAATTTTGGAAGCTACTAGGCTTTTCATACCAACTAAGA